>NC_049982.1:22853834-22866633 GCF_000003815.2 Branchiostoma floridae
TGGTAGACATTCATACATTTATTATCACGACCCAAATTTAAGTTGTGCACCTTGTATTGCTTGGTGTGGCTAAGAACGTATTGATCGCCACTTGTATGGATAAAAAGCAGTCATGGGGTCAATCTACTTACCAGGACAACATTTCGATGATCTTCTGTCGGGCATCCTCCCCTTTTCTGACAGCCAGCTGCAGGGCTGTACAATCAGCTGCTGTCCTCAGCTCCACATTTGCACCACCATTCAACAGAGACTGTAGTATCAACAACAGTTCAATTAACTCACAGGGGAAAATGTGAAAGGAACGGTGGGTACATATTGTAGTTAAATAGCTCCCAGAATGCTAAAAATATAAGACTAGAATAAATACTAACCTGAATTTCACATCATCAATCTGTAATTATGGTTTTGTCATTTCTATTGTTTTCAGCTCGACCCAAAATTGTGCCCAAAATGATATGTATCATTTTCTTATTTGTCAAATAGAAAAAAAATAAAGCATGCAAGACTTGGTCCATAAACCAACAAGTTAGGTTGGTGTGGCCCTTGACTGTACTTTTGGATACCCTTGAGCTGTTTGTATATTTCATACCCTTGTCTTGGTATACTGGGTAGGCTATCTGTAGGGTAGGCTATATCCACTATGTAGAAAAAAAAAAGGTATCTGGGTATCGATGGACATTGATTTCAAAGTACAGTATTTGATAAAAATTGTATTACCTTAACAAAGTCTGTATGCCCATCTCTTGCTGCTACGTGCAGTGCAGTGTAGCCCTTATCATCCTGCATGTCCAGTAGACTGGGACACCGGTTCAACAGCAGGTCAGCGATGGCAGAGTTCCCCTTCCTAGCAGCCTTGTGCAGCGGAGTCCTGTGCCACTCCCCATCCCCAGTCATCGTGGCATCCACACCGTAGGAGAACAGTATACCGACTGCATCGAGCTGACCTGATAACACAACCTTGAGTATGGAACGATTCACATCAAAGAAATGGTACAGACTAGTTCCCCTGCTTAGCACACAGCACTTATGAGAAAGTGTATGGGAAATCTCAAAGCATATTTCTCACCTTGCAAGTAAAAATTGGAACTGGAAGACACTTAAAGTCACCTGCATTACAGCCAATGTACTGATGATGATGATTGGAGTTGAACACACCCCACTATCAGTGGATTTACATGTACATGAAGTTTGCTACTGTGTGGCTCAAGGGCTTATAGAAATGGCTATGGACACTGCCCAGGCTACACACCAAAAGGTGGAAAGGATTTTATCTCCCTTATAAAAAAAAGCACAGAAGAGTTTTGGCCATTTCATTTGATACTTACAAAACTTTAACCTATGACTGCCACATAAAAAAATTCCTTCTAAACAGATCTACAAATGCAGCAACAGTAATACCCAAGGTATGTACACTTCAAATGTCAGGTGTTTGTTATTGAAAAGGCCTCTTATGAGGGTATCAGAAAGAATTTAGTTTATGAGTATTCATCTAATCCTGATTTAATGGTCTTACCCTGTCTGGCAGCATAGTGTAGTGGGGTCTTGCCACTCTTGTCTGCTTTATTCAGCAAATACGCTGGATCCGCCAAACTTTCCAGGATTGCAACTAGAGCTTTCACCTACATAAGAAATCAACAACACTTACTTTAATAGTCTTATGATATTAAATAAGGTTGCAACTTGATTATTGTGGCTTTTAATACAACACAAACACACCACACTCAAGCTGGCTTTGTTTCTATTCGTCCATCTATCTACCCATCCGGAATCAGGACGACTCGGACCATTACCGACTCGGCCCATCGAAAATCTGGTCAATCTGGACCACCCTCCTGGCCAACTCGGACCATCCCTATGGACCAGTTGGACTATTCCCATAGACATTGTTTGTGATTAGCCTGATTTAATCGCGCTTCTCAGGCCCGTCGTACATTGCCGCGGGGAGTTACTTCTGTCTGTGTGTCCTTCCACCCACATTGAATTTCATTCCTACAGATGGCATGGTACACTTGTGGTTCTTATGGCCCATGACACGATACAGTATAAATATGCTCTTTATTCCAGCAAAAACAACACTGATGGCTGTTTTGCACGTCCAAAAATTGAAGGGAAGGAAAAACAAACTTGAATGGATAACCACCAGAAATTCAGCACCAAGGAGAAAGCTAGGATTTTTTTTCTTTGCAGAACACTTGCAAAATTATTCCCCACATGACAAAATACATACAATGTAGTTCAGATGGTAGATGCAAAGTGCAACTATGGTTAGGGTTTGAATCCTTAGCTCGCTCTAATGTTGTTCCCTTGGGAACGCCACTTAACGTACATTTTCTCAGTCGACTCAGGTGAAAATGAGTCCCTGATAGGGATGTCCTTTCAGATGGCACATAAAGCTAGGGGCTCTGTGTTTAGGAGTCAGATCTTGAGTACATTAGAGGACCCAATACACTTATTGAAAAGAGTAGAGGCCCATCCCAGTGTGAGTGGATCAAAACCCCTATAGTAGGGTAAGACACTAGCCTGGATACCATCCTCAGTAGTGACCGTTGACTCAATATTTTTGCTTGTTAACCACAAAAGTGAAAAGTTTTAGCCAGCAGTCACTAGTACTACAGAGGATGGTACCCAGGCTAGTATGACATGGGTGATACAGACTGGAGTGTTATGCATAAAGGTGGTTTTCAAATTATGCATAAAGGAGTAAACAAACAAACAAACAAACAGGTGAGCTGACCTGTCCATCCCTGCATGCCTGGTCCAGAGGAGACATGCCTTTATTGTTCCTGGTGGTGAATGCCGGGCTGGTGGTGTACTTCAGCATGACGGTGAGTATGGGGAGGCAGTCATCGTACACCGCATGGTGAAGGGCCGTGTTTCCCTTACGGTCTCCCTTGTACATGGCTCTGCCATTCGTTTCTTCCAATATAGAGTAAATCCTTTCCAGAATTTCTGAATATCAAAACAAAACATTTTCTGATGGAGGCCTTAGTGCTGAATTTGACATTACTACAGTTTTTGGTATCTTTACATCATATCTGACTTGTGTAATTCTAAAGGCCATGAAGGACTTTTAATAAATTTATTCGAATTGCAACAGGGTCAATACAGTGTGGACACTAGGCAGCTAATAGCTGATATTAAGAGCACATAGTTATTACATAGAACATTACATTGCAAAAATGAACAAGGGTAAATACAATCAAATAATGAAGGCAAATGGATAAAGCATGTCGGATGATGTTTTGTAACCTTATGGTAAATTCTGATACTATAAAAGTCCAACTTGAGTCCAAATGAGCATTGATATCAAAGCAGCAACAGCATTCAGATATCATTTGGCTTGTATGTCAACCTAACGGCACTGAACTTTAATCCAACGCAACTTTAATCCAACACTTTTCAGAACCCATCTGTCAGTCAAAAACTAGCTCCGGTATGCAAATTATTTTGAGTGCTTTACAAAACCAGTAAGGTATACGACTTAAAACCTTGTAAGTTTGAGCTCACAAAGATCGCATGTTGCAGCGACAAGTTAATCAATCTTCCGGTATGTTTCCATGCTGATAATCAAGCCGTGGGAGGAGGGCAGCGATTGTAATTTCAAGCAACCCAACTCTTCGTCCTCACATTACACATTAATCATCACAGTAAATATAGCGAAATATTAATAAACTGTCCATCCAACACAACCAACATGACTTGAAGTGTCCCTCTTTAAAGTACAGGGCCAGGCTTTGTTACGCAAATTCAGTGGAAATCCGAACACGCGCCATTTTGAATCATATTTCAGCACGCTCCTTCACCCCTACTTTCGAAAGTGATCACATCCAAAGGCCAGTAAGACGGATCTCACTGGCGATACCAACAGCCCCACATGGGGGACGTATTGTAGGGAGTTTGTACTGTGTTTTGCGGGTATATTTTTTGGGAACCATTCACAAACAACGTATTTTGCCACCATTTGCTAACCAAACAACGGATGAAAAGTTGCATAGAACGTCATAACTGTGTAGTGGAACAGCAGAACGGATTTGCCGCTGGTTGATGTATTTTTGGGCCGTGTTTTGATCGCAGCTATCACCAGTTTACCGACATGCTGATTTGCCAATTTAACCTTGAATAAGTGCCTGCCGATTGATACAAATTTGTCGGTGTAAATATGAAATCCGTAGATAAACAGCCTTGTTATATTATTGTGTTGGATTAAAGTTCCACTGGGAATAGAATCCCAAAGGACTTGCAATCAGTTACACTGTCTTTGAAATGTTATTTTCTCGCGACACAACAGAAAGTGGCAGATCATTATGCATGTGTCAAAGCAATGGCCGGGGAAACATAGTAAACAATGCACTAAACAGTTTCCAGAATGCGCTAAAGCCCGCTTGTTTATTCATGGTTCAGTTTGGAATTTGCTGGAATGTGTTGGATTAAAGTTCAGTGCCGTTAACTGCAATAATTGAATCATATTTGGAGTAATACCTGGTCTTTGTGCTGGTTCTTGCTTGGCTGTCTGCACCATCTCCAGGAGGGTTTCTCCAGTACCAGTACTAGTGGAAGCAAGAGTACAGAATGGGTTTAGACTTAAGTATGCTGCAGTTACTTAGTTGTGAACTAATATTCTGAGCTTCATTCCACATGCATAGTGTAAGGTTAGCTGGCAAGCACACCAGCTACACAATCATGTACGCTGTTGTGTTCATTGGAACATAATGTCTGGGAAATCCAATATAATACCCTGTACTGTAGTCTGCCTGACTGTGTGTTTTCTATCATACACAAAGCATTGTTACCATATCTCGTCATTACTCACTCCAACCAATCAAATCTTGACAATTCCTAAGAAATGGGTAACGTTACATTCCTCTAGAAGAAGAGTGCATTCCTCAACCCTCAAATGCACAATCCACATACATTCCTCAGGTATCGGTACGTTCCTCCTCTCTTTTGATTCACTGAGGAATGTACCCATTTCAGAGGAATGTTCAGATTTATTCCATTAGTTGGGGTTTTAATGCTATTTTTGCCTGTGTGTCTAGAAAATTGTAAAGCATTTACTGTAGTATGGGTTATGGGGGTGAAGTCGGAAAATCTTATACACATCTGTACCTATACCCTTCCAACAGCACAACTGATTTGATGTGAGAATGAACTTGTTTGTTTATCATACCCGTTGATACTGTAGTACGACCCCACACTCAGGCCAGACGGGGTGGGGGAGGAAATCCGCGCCATGCTTCTCTCCGCACCAACCGGGTCCTGTCTCACCCCCGCCATAGTACAGCTACTGCAGTTTGTAATAAAGAATCTAAAAAAAAAAACATATTGAAAGTACAGCACACAATTTTGCGCATCAAAGTACAATGCAGTATGTGACAGTCACTTTCTAAACACCAACCAAGACCTTTCAATAATTAAAGCTCCATAATGGATTCAATAAATAATAAATCAACGTATTATCACATAATTGATACATAATATTCAGACATGTACACAAACATATCCATATGTCGCTATGTTCAATAGATGTATGGTGCACTGATATTGATTTTGCAACATATCTAGATAAATATTAGTGTATACTATTAGTGTGGTTGCGTTGAATGGCCATTTAGCTCAGCTAGCAAACACAAGATTGAGAAATCATAGTTTGATTTTTGGTATTATTGACTAGATGTTGTGTCCATGGGAAGGCAGACTTTGTACAACTTTCCTCTCTCTACCATGTGTAAAATGGATATCAGAGTTTGATTGGGGAATAGGCAATGGGAATGGACTCCAAAAGGCCATGGGAATACCCTTAACTGAAAGTTTACCTTTGATTTGTCCAAAATTGCTGGCGTTCCTCTGGTTCATTTGGTGCTAGAGTTTTGCTCCACAGAAGTAGAGTTGCTGTGTGGGCACGTTATTTGGATGCAAAAGAATATGCATGCAACACATAAATCGCTTCTAAAAGAGATTTTCATGTGTATCCTCAAGGCGGTATTACTTCCAACAAGGATCACCTGTAACTATGATACATAATGTTACAGCTACAACATGTAATGTTACATGGATGTGCACTTTCGAATTTTTATCAGTAAATTTTCTCTAAACATTTTGTAGATTATAGCAGACAAGGGGAAAACAGCAAAATCCTGAAGACCACACCTATTCAACAAATACCAAAAGTACTCCTTTTAACATCATAATTATTACATGTACAACATGTATATTATAGGAAGGCAACTCTCCAAGATTTCTCTGAAAGCACATACTACAAATACACGTCTTTGCAGATGAAATTCAAATTGTTACCTACCTGAATCACTGCTGTCCTCTACAAAAATGGAGTTCCTCTAAATGCTTCTAGTCCTTTCCCCATTTCCACATTGCTCTGTAACGGTCGGAACCGGTATATTAACCAGTACATTCTGAACAGCCAAGAGAAGAATAGATAATAGGTGATAAAAAGACTATTCGAAAGCAAAATGACTCATCAGTGTTTATGATTTGGTATCCCAGTAACTTATGACATTTATGAGGCTTCAGACAAAATGTGCAGTGTTCCCTTGGGGATGGGTAACCATAGAAACAGAGTGCAATACTGTGTAGTTACAGGCACAATAGAGGATGCAGTTGGCATCATTCAACAATAGATAATCATTTTTCATTTGTCAGTTTCTCATGGGAAGAAACGTTGGACTGTACATCAGTTAAAAGGAAATCTTCAAGATATCAACTTAACACTGTTAACTGTTAAATCCGATATGAGATGAAGAAACTTATGAAGAATCTAACATAAACTAGAAAGGCAATATTTTCGAGTTACAAAGAACAAAGACAACAATCTGTGCAATACATTTTTTACTCCAAACCTTGGATAAATAAATGATGAAAATAAAGAATACTTTCAACTCCATAAGAAATATCAATACACCAGAACATGTTTTTCCTACTTAATATACATGTGTAATTAGATGTTAGGGTAGAGATTGCAATCTGGCAGACTGTGCCATGGAGATTAGTACCAGAGTCTGTTGGTAGAGACCTCAATCATGTCCTCTACCAGTACATTTGGTAAATACTTAAACTTTACGACAGAAATTTTCCACTTCACATTTCTGCCAAACCATAATCTCTGCAACACTCAATAAATGCAACTGGTAGCAGCATGAACAGATGACAGTTGACATGTTTGTATGGTTTCACTCAAACCTATATGATGGATAGAAAGAAAAGTTGGACTTAAAATACCAACATCCATCCAGTCAGACATATTAGATTCCATTTCCCTTGGTACACGACATGAAATTGTAATAATGGTCATATCCTAGGACAGAAAGCCCAATTCTAAGCATTTCAAAAGACTAACTCAATGAATGGAACATAAATTTTCTAACAATGACATCGCTGCCTTGACAGCTACAAAGTTTACCTGTTGCTTTCTGTGCAGGTACACCACATAAATATTTCAGAAGTCAACCTTTGTATCCTCTATTGTGTTGTACAAAGTTGTAGACAGAGTGATCAATCAATATGCATAACAAAAAATACTTAGTAACAAAACAGCTGCTTCATATCAACTTTCATCTTCCTTTAATAGAAAGAGTTGCACTCTTCAGTGGTATACAATTATTGAATAAGTTCAGGCATTTTTTCTTAGTTGCACACAAACGCTCACTTCATACTGGTGTTATCATCTGCTGTTGAGAAGATTACGTCCTTTCAATGGACTAAATCTGACATATACCATTGCACTCAATTTTGCACAGTTGAATACAATTAATCTACTAAAGAAATATTTAATTGATTGACATTGCATTTGTTGAATTATAAATCATTCTGAAGAATTCATTTGTCTAAAACATGTAATGTTACATTTCTCATTTTCTCTTCTGAGATTATTCGTATGAATGCAAAAGTACAGTCCCAATCCTAATGTACATGTATGGACAACAGACATCTCTAAACCTATACAAATCCAAACTAACAGAAAAAACTGATAGAAAAACAACACAAACATTGTACAAACTATTGACCGACACCCTCACCATTACTATAATATACATTGTTCAATTGTCATTTTTACACTTAGCTATTATAATAGCTTTTTTTGTTCTACACAAAACCATTTATACACAACCTTCATAAAAAGCAACAAAGGGTTACTTCATTGTATAACGTTACAATACTAGTTACATGCTTATACAAAGTCAGCTCCAAAGAGAAAACCGAACCTCTACTAATACAAGTGTCTGTCATCTTAACACAGGTAGTCATTAAGGCCACACAAACTCAGTACCTCTTTCTTTTGATACAGAAAACTAGTGGAGCAAACATCCTTTGACAGCCCCAAATGATGCTACAGGCTTGATAGCAGCTTTTGAATGTTTTCAGTAGGCAACATTCAAAGATTTGGAAAGTTTGCCTGTTTTTCAGAACAACAAAAATAGAAAACCCTGCTTGGTAAATGTCATACAAACATCTATGAACCAGTTCCAGACTATTCTGTAGAGGGAAGTGATCAGAGGAGTGCACTGAAGCTAGAATGAAGCATTCTCCTACGCAGGGATATCTAATGGCGAAACCACCTGTCTGGATGTACCCTGCTTTCCCAACCGTCACTCTTAGTTCTTGTGGGCGTCGCCGCAAACCAGCTGTCAGCCAATCAGAGAATAGGCCTTTCAGTTTTCAAAAGGGATCTCGCATACATAAGGGTAAGCTAATCAATATCTATAAGCATGGCGGTCAGGAACTAAAGGTGACGGTTGAGAAAGCAGGATACATCCAGACAGGCGGTTTTGACATTGGATGTCCCTGAGGATGGAATGGAATGGATCCCAGGCTTAGATCCCAGCCTTACAGTTACACAGCCACGTCTGCAGCTAGCCTGCTGTAGGTAAAGCTCAAGGCACCACTCCCCGTCTCTCTCTTCTTCTTCCACACACACAGCCCCCCCACGGCCGTCAGGATCACCAGGATGATGATGACGGTTGCCGCAGTGGGCACGGCGTAGTTGACGCTGTGGGACCCGTGGTGTTTGGGATGGACTGATGGTGAGCGTGTGGTGGGGCTGACCGGACTGGTGATGTTAATTGGGATGTTACAGTTGTTTGTATTGCAGCAACACACTGTGGACAGCTTACCACTTGGACCAGTAACCTAGGAGTAAGAAATATGACAGTTGCCATTTTATGCAAGGCTTACTGATATGTATGGTCATGAGCATAAATTTGATATCTAATTTTATTCTTTCCATGCAATCAACCACTATTGTCGGCTAGCAAATTAAAGATGCTGAAGGTACTAGAAGAGTGAATGAACAGCGTAAGACTTTGAAAAGGGTCATACATTTCTAAGTGAGTTACAAATGCAGTACTTACAATCACTGAATGTTTGGTTTCATCAAGGTAAGACATACATCATGTATTCTCTTATCTTATTACCTGTATGTTTAACCTTCATTGACCTGTCACAAATGTATTTTGATCTTACATTTTTGCAGCCAGGTTCACTGAAGCCGTTTCGGACACAGACATCTCTATATTCCACCATACTACAGCTGTACTGTCCCCCAACAACTGTGCCATTCACATGGTCCAGGCTTGACACACAGAACTTGGAATCAGCTAGGCATGTTGCCTGGACAAGCCTCTTTTTACCTAAAGAGTAAAAAAACAACATTCTTGCTATCACTCATTGCTACTCTTTATCCCTATTCCTGTGGTTGAAATGTCTAAACAATGCAACTTAGGCAACAAAGGGGCTACACAGCCATAAGAGTATAGTGGTAGTCCTTAGCGATAGGTATGCTGCACAAAGTAGATCTATCTAAAGTATGCTTTCATTTTTAAATAGTCACTTCATTGTAGTTTGATTGTAGAAATGATTTTCTTTCATTTTATACATTGAAGCCCTTGATAGTTATCACTGGATTCATTTGAGACAGTTAACACATACATTGTATATACATGACCTTGTACAAAGAATGACTGTACAGCAAGTCTTACCAAT
Source organism: Branchiostoma floridae (assembly GCF_000003815.2). Taxonomy (NCBI): domain Eukaryota; kingdom Metazoa; phylum Chordata; class Leptocardii; order Amphioxiformes; family Branchiostomatidae; genus Branchiostoma; species Branchiostoma floridae. The sequence goes on from NC_049982.1 coordinate 22,863,828, forward strand.
CTCTCCATTGTAACAAGACTGCACTACTGGTGAATTGCAATTATCGCTATTGCAACAGTACAGGGTACCACTCTCTCCGTGCCAGGTGACCTAACCAAGAAGCAAAAAGGCAGAAGTTAGTCATATGGAAATTCCAAATTTAAGAGACATGAGCTTTAGGTTCAATGCCTAAACATTTGAATGTCAAGTTTCACAAAAAACAATAGTCTCAGGACACAAACCTCCTGGAAGTAATAATTATGGAGTTTGTGGTGTAGGCTAATTTGAGTGTTTGACAACCCCTTTACCAGTAAGAACAATTTCCTGTTCCTCGGAGGTACATGTAGGTATTCATTGTAATACTAGGCAGCAACCAAATCACCATAGTAAATCAGACCTATTACTGATGATGGTGTCTGATTATAGACATTGAAACATTGGAAGTAAGTACTCCCTGGTTGTGCTTAAAAAACCTTACTATATGGACAGTAGCTTATTGACCCCGGCTTATCGGTATATAACACAGGCTACCATTTCATTGGCAAGCAAACAGAAGATCTAAAACTATCCAGAGCCTAACTTCTGCTTGGACAGTAGCTATTGGAGGTCACACTCTAACTCAGGTCATTGACTTCCTACATGGAGTGACAATTAAGTGAAGACAGTTGTATATACCCCAGTAGTGAAGGTACATACATGAATATGCTAAGATGTATTATTAAAAGCTTTAAAATCAATTAAAGACAACACAACACCTTGTGATCAAATGTTCCAGTCTTCCCTTGGCACAGGTTGTCAGTGTCACACCCATACTTAACCTTCCACTCTACAGCTTTCCCAAACTTTAGACTACCCGAAGTTTTCTGGACCGCAAACCTAAGACACATCTGAGCGTCAGCGGGCGCTCTTGTAGACAGAGGCGGTGTCGGTTGGTTTGTAGTGGTGGGTGACGTAGGCACTTTCTTGGTTGTAGACTGGACAGCTGGTGCTGCTGTTGTGTGTGATGGTTCTGTGACATTCGGTTCTACCGAAGATGTCGGACTGAGGGAGGTGGAGAGCGGGCTGTCTCGCTTTTCCCGAACGTCACACTGCTTCACCACGGGAAAGTCTGGATTGTCTGTACCATCCTCAATTATGCCCTTGTAACAAGAAGTAGCACCTCTGCAATGGGAATTTAGTAATGTTAACATTACATGTAAACTTTATTTATCTTCACTTCTTGATATGCTTCATAAGTTAACGTTAAATGTTAACATGTAGATTTTCTCAGAGTTGAACCCTGAGGTTTGATGACAATATCATAATACCTACAGGAGTTCCTGTAGGAAATATGTCAAGTGTAAAACAGGTGAATATCTAACTCTCTAGGGTCAAGTTATAAAACTATTGATTGCCTTCAAGAGGAGTTATCACTTTCAGGTGATGATCAGATCCTAAGAACCCCCCCCCCCCCCCCCCCCTCCAATATATAACTCCCGAATAATATTGTGTGGCCCCTTCTTTGAAATCACTAGCGCTCAAAATGGATTATTTCATGTGTCAGTAAATTAAGACCTCACCCTTGAGAAGAAAAGTGAAGCGTAATCAATAATATCATCCCCCAACTTCCGTGTTTACAGCTGACAGACGCCATGATCATGTTTCTGCTTCCTCCATCCCTCAACTAACGTAACACTGGCGGTGTATTCGCACCAAAATTCAAACGTTTGCACAAATAAGAAATAAATCAATCCAAGTTATTTGTGTGGAAAAACCATTTGGTAGATTCATTTTTAATATCAATTTTGATTTTGAATTTTCTTTGTTTCTAATCATTTTGGCACTATATTTGTAGAAGTAACGAATAGTGTGCTATGTTTACAGGTAATCAAAGTTGCACATGTGCATGTGCTGACTCGATCCAAAGTTGGGTCACGTACGCTCACAAATATGACCAAAATTAAACGTCTAAAGGCCGGAAAAGGCAAGCGATGGAGGAAAGGACAGAGCAGCAGCTCCAATCCAGACGTGAAGAGTCACCGAGCGGCTGCACGGAACAGATTTTTCAACTACGATAACCAAGGTACGACACGGTGTGGCGGGGTGGGAGGGGGGCGAAGCGTAGCAGACGCCTCGGAATTTCTGGAACATCGGCAATTTTTCTTGCGTCACTCAAACTAGACAGTGATGCTCATGCCGACATGTATGCATGTATCAGCGATGCATATAGTCGTAATATGCTATATATAAACAGATACAAAGTAGTTGTAGACCTAGGTTCTTACGTGTGGGTGGGTGGGTATGGGTGGTGGTGGGGGATTTAATTTCAACTGCTCATAAGATAGTACAGCAGTATGCAAGGGGAATTTATGAGGATTTCGGTGTTCTCGACACACCCAATATAGAGGGTCTGCATGGGGGGGTCATAACGCTTAACGGTAAATTCAGGAGGCCCGGTAACGCTTAACGGTAAATTCAGGAGGCCTGGTAACGCTTAACGGTAAATTCAGGAGGGTTTACAAAGCATACCTGTAGTGATTGACGCGCAGTCCTATTCGTACAACGCTAGATCAGGGTGTCTCAATGGGTGAAAATATCTGACTATTATAAATGACATTGTGAGAAGGAAAAGGTGCCCAGAACCCGGGTGAATGACAGGGACAATGTCCGCTGCGTCATTGATATTTGCTTCCCAAGGGGCAGTGTTCTCGCTACACAGACGGCGACAGTAAATTTCCTATGGGGGGGGGGGGGGAGATATGATCTTGCAGACAAAATTTTCAGCACATGGAGCGAAAAAGGCGCGACGCATCCTAGGGGGTCCGGGGTTATGCTCCCCGGGAAAATT
>NC_049982.1:22866733-22983016 GCF_000003815.2 Branchiostoma floridae
CTTTTCGTCAAGATTATACATGGTTATAGCTTTGACCTCCACCCCGACATTTTTTTGACCATTTCAAGCTCGGAAGGCACGAGACGTTACAAAATAAGTCCGGCGAAATTTCAAAATCTTGACTGTCTGAAGCGCCATTTCCTGCATGTTGAGGACAAATTTTGCTGGCGGAGGAAGCTAAATTAAATGACATCAAAGTTTTATTAGAGAGAAAAGTTTTTTTGGGCGACGATCCACGCACCCGACATATTTTCGCCATGTTGTCGTGTCAGCGCCAAAGGCGCAAGCCGGCGCATCGCAAGGGAGGTCCGGAGAAACCTCATTTTCTGCATTCGATTTTGTATATTTTGTGCTTGAAACTAAGCTACATTAGACACTGAGATCTCTATGAGTGAAAGGGTTTTTGAGGGCGACGCTTCCGCGACATATTTTTACTACCAGTGCCGAAGGCCGGGGGACCGGAAAATTTTGAAATCTGGACCCTCTGAAACGCCATTTCCCGCATAATTTTTCAGGGACTCTGTCTGGCATTTGACTTATTGACTTGTTACGAAGAATTTCTTGGTAACGTTTAACGGTGAATTCGGGATAACAAATAACGATTAACGTTGAATTAAAACGACCAGTAACGCTTCACGAAGAATATACCGGTAACGATTAACGGTGAATTAGAGCGGGTCGGTAACGATTAACAGTGAATTAAAATGGCTCGTAACGCTTAACGGAAAAAGGCATGCAGACCCTCAATATAATGCAGCCCTCCATATACCCAACACTCACAATAAGAGCTCACAGTAAATTATGAGGTATTAGAAATGACTATAGTGAAGGATCCTATGATTTGAGCCCTTGGCTCCTCAAATTTGAATCCTATGATTTGGAACAAGGTTGTCCTTTTCCCCTGGTTTTCCTTCAACTGTTTAAAGCTTGGGGGCTTTCACCTTTGACCTGGTGCATGCAGAGTTCAAACCATGAATCAGTTTATACTGTTTATCTATATGAGGCCATTATATCAAATATAAACTTCCTCATGTCTGTTTTCTACAGGAAAGGGCGACCTTACAGAGTCAGCCCTGCGGAGACATGACCAGGCTGTGGAGGATGGGGAGGGGGATGTGGCGATGGGGGAGGGGGATGTGCAGAGTGTGGGGGGAGGCACCCTGGCCAGCTTCAGGACCGGCTTCAGTGCCTGGTCGGACTGTACCAACACCACCTTCAACAAGGTGGAGCGCTACTGGCAGTCCAACTCAGCACAGGCACAGGAGGTATGTATGGGCTAGGTTGTATGGCTGTTTGAGTGGAACACCTTTGGAGACAATTTAGCATCATCATTAGACTGATGTGTCACAGTCCTTCTGTAAGTGCTTTTCTCCAACATTTCTTCAATTTCTTCCAATCTCTTGATGATACCCAAGGTCTTTCAATGATTTCTTGATCATCTCAATGATCTCTCAATCTTCTTATTCTTCTGTACTGCCTAGCCTCTTTGCAGAGATTATCGGCAGATATCATTCAGGGATCCCCAAGGTCTTTGGGTAGTCTGTCAATGTTCATTAACTGTTAAGTCATTTCAATGATTTTTGGTCACTCTGCTAAAATCATCCTCCAATAGAAATGCAACATATAAGAAAGGGTTGGTATGTATGACTATGATAGTACACTGGGCAGCTTGCATTATGATGTTCCTTTTTTGTTGACTGACAGCTGTCCGTTGCACTTTTTTTCACCCAGGTGTGTGCCGTTTTGGCAGCAGTGACAGAAGTCATCAAGTCACAGGGAGGAAAGGAGACAGAGACCGAGTACTTTGCAGCTCTTGTAAGAAATTTTCTTAAGTCTTGTACACACTCTGTAATTCCTTTTATTCATTATTCTCATTCAATGAAACAAAAAGTAGACCTTCTGTTAAAAGACTAGCAAATTGTTGCCCACAGTATAATCAAAATTTAATACTGTATACTACAACTACAACTGTAACTGTTTTTCTTTTGGAACCTTTTCTTCATTTCTGTTTGCCCTTTTCCTATGCCAGTTTCAAATTATTATTGTGCTGTAATGTCTAAGGCAGTGTCAGTTTGCCAACTGAATGCATTTCATATTTCTACCTCATTCTACAGAACTGTAGCAGCAAATTTCTTAGCTTAACATTTCAATGTTTTCTCCTTTATTGCTGGATTTTTGCCTTGTTTCCTTAATACCTTATTGAACTTAATAATGCATAGTTTGCATCTGCATTTGAACTTTAATTTGAGCCATTTGCATTATCTGTTTTAAGGTCACTGCTGTATATTTTTGTTCTCCCAACTTTCAGACCTGCAATGGTTTTATTTCATAAGGTTGGGTTGCAATATACAGCTAGAGCAAGGCCTGTTCTGTTTAATCACTGTGCACCCACTCTTTTGTTGTGCATCAGTTTTGCAGCAAAACTACACTGTGTTCCTTAAGTTGCTTTCTTTCTTTAGACTTAGTGTTACTTACATACATGTATGTATATAGTATTGTTTATTTATCAACAGTGCAGTTAAAATTATACGTCATACATCTACATGTTGTGTATATTTAGGCAGCAATTTATTTATGGTAAAGCCCTTATTGATTATTATCTGAGCAATAAGTCGAAACTTCTCAAAAGTTTGAACGGATGAAGTTGATATTTTGATTGAGTATACATATCAGAGGTACTGAATATGTAGAAAGCACAAAAACACACTTGGGACTAGTCTAATTATACATAGTTAATAAATAGTATTATAATGTATAGCTATGTATAACCACACATAACTATCATTATTGGTATTCGACATAATTATACATAACTCTTGTGATCTTAGTACAAGATTATGATTAGCCCTTGTTACCATTCTTCAATGCACATGACTTAATCATAGTATTCATATTTCATACACAATGTTTTTGTCCTTTATACATCATTTGTATCAGTATTCTATGGCACACTCTACTAGTATATACTTAATGCAGAAATGGATAGAATGACATATTTACACATTTAACTCTATTGAGTGCGAAATGATTAGACTTGCAGTTGGTCATAATCAGTGTCAGTGAATGATGCAGTTTGTGTTTTAAATTAATGTTTGTCTGTAGATGACAGCTCTGGAGACTGTTGAAGGGGATGAGTCTTTATCTGCTGTGACATATCTCCTGGCTCTGGTCATGAAGAAGTAAGTGGACCAGTTTACTGTAGTTGTGAGCAAAATTACTAAGGAACTGGTAGACATACCAATCACTTAGAATCTGCTATCAGCTTAGAGAAGAACCAAGATATAAAGTTGTGCCGTCAAGGACCAAAATTATCAACTTAGTATTGTCTTTTGAGATGTTCAAAAGTTTTTTTTCCAAAGAAATATCAATGAGTGGAACTCATTGCCACTAATTGTAGTAGGGGCAAACTCCATAGATAGCTTTAAGTTTAAACAATACTTACACTGTTAACAGCGATATGTGTAAACGTAAGGCTAGGCGTGACAGGTCGCTCAGTGTAATAAACCTTAACAAAGCCTAGGAAACAAAGCTGATGTGTTACGCCTAAGGGCAGTTATACTGGCTATATAGAATGATACAGAACCTGTAAAGATACTTGTGTCTTAAGTCTCTGTGGTCATGGATTTTTTAACCTGTTTTACTAACAGAGTCCATGGGGCCACTTTTACCTTTACCATACCTAGATCTTTACATGGTCCTGTTATATTATTTCTCCAAGGGTACCCAGTGCAGTGCTGCAGAGCAGGTTCTCTGACATCAGTAAGTCTCTGATGAACATCCTGGCAGCCAACATCAACACAACAACACACTCCATACTCAGATGGGTTAGTACTCTTTTTACATGCTGTTATACACAACAACACACTCCATACTCAGATGGGTTAGTACTCTTTTTACATGCTGTTAAAGTGTTATACACAATAACACACTCCATACTCAGATGGGTAAGTATTCTTTTTACATGCTGTTATACACAATAACACACTCCATACTCAGATGGGTTAGTACTCTTTTAACATGCTGTTATACACAATAACACACTCCATACTAAGATGGGTTAGTACTCTTTTTACATGCTGTTATACACAACAACACACTCCATACTCAGATGGGTTAGTACTCTTTTTACATGCTGTTATACACAACAACACACTCCATACTCAGATGGGTTAGTACTCTTTTTACATGCTGTTATACACAACAACGCACTCCATGCTCAGATGGGTTAGTACTCTTTTTACATGCTGTTATACACAACAACACACTCCATACTCAGATGGGTTAGTACTCTTTTTACATGCTGTTATACACAACAACGCACTCCATGCTCAGATGGGTTAGTGCTCTTTTTACATGAGGTTATACACAACAAAGCACTCCATACTCAGATGGGTTAGTACTCTTTTTACATAATTATTGTCAAAGTCTTTATTAAAGATGTATTTGTTTGTGTTGCAGAAAAATATTAGATAAGTGAAAAATTCTATTGTTGCATGTCAATAACTGTTTGATTTCTGAATTTCTACTTGTTTCTCTACTATGATTCTTGTACAGGTCCTTAGGTACAAAAAAGCAATGTATACATAGACTATGGTTTGACGTCCTATTAAGTTTACAGAGATGTGTTCTACATGTATTCACTATGCAGACGGTGGTGTGTTTGGGTGTGGTGCTTCGTCAGCAGGAGGCAGTGGTCTGGAGCGATGCCTCCACCCTCCAGCTCTACCATGGACTCCTCAACTTCACCAGTAGTGACAGGCCCAGGGTAAGGAACACATACTAGCAGTGTGTCATTAAAAAGGCCTTTACTAAGAAAATCAATGTTGTAGGCATTTAGAAAGCATTAAGTATTGTTGGAGAACCATTCGAGAATGTTTTCTTTACTCAGAATAAGGTGTAATTTGAAAAATTTTAAGAAAGACAACTTGTAAGAATGATAAATATAGCCTAGAGGCATCAGGGTGAAAAGGTGAAAAAATTTGAAAAAATTTTGTCCCCTGCTATTGATCCATCCAAAAAAGGTTTAATGTTTAACTTGCTGGTAATGAAAGGCTTTTGTTACTTATTTATTTACTTTCTTCATGTCTACTGTGTCAATATGTAGCTTATTTTTTTATTTACCAATGTTTGTCTTGTCTATTTCCTTGAATAAGAAAGTATTAAGAAAGAAAACTATTTTCCGTCCCACCCTAAGGTGAGGAAAGCAGCGCAGCACGCTGTGTGTAGCATCCTGCGGGGAAGCCCCTTCATGACACGAGAGAACGCCCCGGCTCACCACCCTGCCGCCTCCGCCACCGCCAAGTTCTGTATCCAACAGATGGAGGAGTGTGGAGGTTTGTACTGCCTGTATAAATGTACACTGTCTGTATATGCATATGAAGCTGGTATAAGCACCCATTATCTGCATAAGTAGTATAATATAAGTGGCCCATGGTCTGTATCTGAGTGAAGTTATATAGGCCAGTGTAACCATCCATTCCCTATGTCTGAATGAATTTGTATATCCTGGTATAACTGCCAATTTTCTGTATCTGAGTGAATTTTTAGCCATTCTAAGCACTTGTCTGCATGGGACGGACTTTGTTTAGTCCTAGTATAGCCATCCATTTTCTGTATCTGAGTGAATACTATAAATGCTCTTTATCTGTATCTGAGTAAATTTGTAGCCAGTACTGAGTATGTAAGTTAGTAATAGGGTATATGCAAGGTATGATATAGAAAAATGACCAAAACAGACTTTGTTGTAATATTTTGATCAGCCAGGCTCAACAATTATACTCTCCTGTAAGTTTGTGAACTTAATCACGTGTTCCTTATTCTCATCTGTCACCTGTCCTAGGAGGAGGGGAGGCCAAACAGACCATGTACATCCTGGGTCTTCAGGAGAACATCCTTCCCATCATGCCTCTGGCCACCATCAAGTCCATCTGTGAGACCATCCTCAAGGTCATGACTTTGGGCAATGTGGTCAGTAATCATTCAACGTTGAAATTTCAATACTAGCAACTAGATAAGTTTAGATTTGTGAATCTCACTCTCATCATCAGTCACTGACGAAAGACAGTAGATGCTATCTGAAACGTCTGTCTGTTTAAAAAGCTTATTCAGTTGCCTGAGTAACATTTGTATTGATTATTTCATGACCTAAATGTTGAACCTCCATTGACATACATACAACACTGGGGTTGTGTTGGAATAAATAGACTTCATTTATATCAAAGTGCAAAATTGTCTGTTAAACATAGTTTTTTGTTTTGCCTGCAGACATTTACATGTGATTGTCCCAGTTGTATGGAAAGGTACCACTAAAGTAGCAAGTTACAAATTGTAAGATTTCATATAGCAGTTGAAGAAAGCTTCACTTATAAATTACAACAGTTACTGTTATAAAGTATTAACATTGTGTGTTTCCACCTGTCTGTAGCTGGTGACATCTGTGTCCATGAAGACTTTACATGCCTTCTTCAGAGCACGGCCCAAACACCTGTCTCCAGAACTCAACGCACAGATCATCTCGGTAAGTTCTGTTGCAAGCGAACACCACTACAACACTAGGAATGCTGGGTGAATAGTCATGTTTGTGCACCCAAGGTTTGACAGTGATTGCACCACAGCACTAATTTTTGTAGGGTTAGTTGGTTGTATACATGTGTATATTATAAAGGTTCTGTGATAATTGTAAACTATTAGTACTAAATTCTAAAATAAATATAGGGTCAGAAAAAATTGTAAAACCTTTGAGCCATATAGAGTTAGGGCTTGAAACTGTGTTGGCAGGTTTTTGTGACAATACATTTTTCATGTTGTGCACCCAAGTTCCTGAGTTTGCACTTGGATTTTTAGGTTCACCTGCACCTTTTGCCCAAAATGAATTTCAGGCCAAACACAGTATGCCTTTTTCCTCCTTATCTTTTGCTTAGTGTTGTGTAACAAAGAACACCATTTTCCTCCTGACCTACCAACCTGATGCCATAATTCCCTGTACTTTGAAGTTGAACTTACTGAAGTGTCCCCTTTTGCACCCATGCAGGCTCTGTTTGACTACCAGCCAGGTTTGAATGATGCCCAGCCTACACAAGCATGGCTAACTCTGATGCAGGAGGCTCATGTCAATCTAGCTGGGTAGGTCTATACATTTGTTATAGACTTGACTGACCATTTGTATGCTATGATATTGAAATGTTATTCAATGCCACCTACCTGAACCTGGACCTAATTATCAGTGAAAACTTGTGAATGAGCAATACTCAAAACAACGGTTTATTTCGCTGCAAAGGATTCTGAAGTCCACTGGCATTTTAGAATTCTATCATCATGTAAATAACTCCAATTGCCTCTGTTTTAGACCAATATTGACAGTAATAACTTTGTAATAATGACTATCAACTCTCCTTCACTCTTGTTATTTTCTTGGACTGGTAATCCCCAAAGCATGTGAACACCTGCTTGTGTAATCTGTTCATTTTCTAATTGGTCCCAAATCCGGTCCACTGATTTTTTCAGGTCCGGGTTTTTTGGACGAGTCCAACAAGAAAAATGGTTTTGAGATCAGTACTACCCACCTCTAGTCTACTGTTTTTTTTTTACTCACAATACGCACAAAATGCCATTTCCTCATGTTTCCAGTGTGAATGCCCAGCTGTGCCTGTCCCACCTGCCCCGGATGTTCCATGCCTCCATGGAGTGCCTGCTGTCAGAGAAACCAGCGGTCGTCTCCTCAGCCGCAGACACCATGAAGGTACGCAGTCTCAGAACTCGCCCAGGGTTGGACAAGTCCACTAGCCCTATTGTCCCGGACAAGTGAAAGTGCTGTTCGGGCAAGTGCATGACCTACCCCACTTGCCCAATTGGGCAAGTAAGATTTTTCCATTGAGTGAGATTTTATACTTGTTACCTTCTACAGTCATGACGTCAAGAAATGGTCAACATTGAAAAATAAACTTAAAAGTTTAAGGCAATAATAAGAATTCCATTGCTGGAAGTGACAATGCATATAAAAGTGACCGTCATTTGAATTTTGGGCAAGTGAAAAGTTGGTTCGGGCAGGTAAATTTTTTATGTGCTTGCCCGATAGGACAAGTGAATTTTAGAAAACTTGTCCAAATAGCAATTACTAACAAGCAACTGGATATGATTTTGAAAATGATCAGATGTTTCAGATAACATCCATTACATGTCAAATATCTAAAGATCTAAGGGCTACTTACATTATATAATATCTTATTACCTAGATGTCTGACTTTCATTGACGAGTCTTATAACTCATTTCACAGACGAACAAAAAAATATCAGCCAATGTACCAAAACATTGGACAATTTATCTCCCATTGCACGCAGAAAAGGACAAACCATTCAAATAGTTTTATGTAGAAATAGATTTAGAATAACTAGTATTTCACATTTGATTTGTTTGTCTTTAATTCTCCTTGTATGCCATTGTTTTGCTTTGCTTGCAATTATCCCTTGGGCATAGATTTTAAGAAAGATACACTATAGTGTTGTGGAGCATAGTATGTTAAAGCTGTGAATCAATGCTAATAATAGACAATCTAAATGCTTCAAAATTTGTTTAGGTATAGGTATTATGACATAGTACAAGCTAGTATTTGACACTTAGTGAATGTGTGCATCACTAAGATGTTACTGTATACATCTAAACTGTTAGTGTCCTACTACACAGAACCTGTTGAAGAGCTGTGTGGAACCTACTGCAGACAGAATAGCTCTGACTGTCAGCAATGCACCATCAGCGTCTCAGACTCCAGTACACAAGATATTTGGGTGAGCACCTGCATCATTCAGTCACCGACCTAGGCGTCCAACTGACTTCAGCTTTTAATTTTCTCAATTTGACACTTAGTTCTGGACAGAGTATCTCTAAAATGCTGTTTTCTGACTTTTTAGTGTATCTATCTTAATTTTCTGTGGCACTGTGGATGACCTGCAAAGAATGTCATAATGCTAATAAAATCGAATTCTTTTTTAAATATTGTTGAAATTTTTGTCTGTCTGGAGTAAAAAGAAATGACCAGGAATGGAAAGATGAATGCTGGAGAAAGCCTCGCACTGTCATAACCATAATTGTACAATACAGATTTATATCATGTATCAGTAAAATAGTTCTTTTTCAAGATAGTAAAACTTGATTTGTCAGTGAATAATGAAGTTTTTGCTGTTGTCTCATCCAACTGTACATTCAGCTGTGTGGAGGCTGGGTTGCAGTACAGATACCATGCAGCATGGGGGAAGGTTATACAAGTACTGGCAGTTTTCTTTGAGGTACTGTATGGCAACATTTTGAATTATGAAGATTTTTTTACATGTGCTAGATAGCTGTTTGACAACTGCTTTTTGATTGAGTAGCTGTTGTCGTTTTGTAGCACCTGTTGGAGTGTGCTCAACTTACAAGGTCAAGCTAATAGTTCATGATCAATATCAAGCACCATAATTGCCTCCTAGCAATGTCTGAGAGAACTGAATGACCCCTGAAGCATAATATTGAATGTAAGACCTCTGTTGCACATGTTTTGCCACATGTTGCACATTATTTTCCCCACGGGGCTAAGTACAGGTCATAACAAAAATGATGGTAAATACAAAGTAAACTAGCTAACAACCTAATGCAGAAGTGCCTCCTAGCAGTTTCTGAGAGAATTGAAGCACAGGAACATTATATCTAAAAAATCATGCCTCTGTACCTGAAGGTGTTAGGAAAGCATTGCCATGCACAGCCTGATGCAGTAATGCCTCCCAGCAGTTTCTGAGAGAATTGCAGGATCTCTGAAGTACATGTTATACTCAATCACACCTCTGTACCTGAAGGTGCTGGGAAAGCGTTGCCACAGCCTGATGCAGAAGTGCCTGGCATCGCTAGCAGACCTCCGGAGCAGCCACAAGTTCCCCCACACCCAGGAGGTGGACAGGGCCGTGGGTGCTGCGCTGCGGGCGATGGGACCCAGGGTCGTCCTGCAGGCCGTACCACTGCAGATTAAAGGGGACGAGTAAGCAACACTTTTGTTGTCTAAGGTGTTAGTGAATCAAACCAACACAACAATCTCTTCATTATGTCCACAAGACACAATGTATTATGCAAATTTGGATATCATTTGCATAGTAGAAAATGAGTACCTGGAAGGTGTACAGTCATGGAACTCTAGATACACCTACCAACTAAAGATATTGCCTGTCTCTGTTATAATCAGTATTGTGGAAAACATAATTTGTAAAGGTATCGTGTCTGTTAAACTTTGTAATCTTCCCTCTGGAAGTTAAATACTCTGACACCAATTAATGCAACACACTTGGACGAGGTGTTTTTCTGAGTTGTTGCTAACTGATGTTGTTACTATAATTGATGTTAGGTCTGATGATATCAACTTCCCCCGGAGTTGGCTCCTCCCCGTGATCAGAGACCACGTCAGGGACACAGAACTGGGCTACTTTGTCAAGTACTTCCTGCCTCTAGCTGCACAGCTCAGAACAAGGGGTGAGGAAATGTCAGGCATTATTTACTTCTGGAAATGCAGAGAGAATTGTGGCATTTATTCCTTATTTCTCCTGACAAAACAGATTATAGTAGATTTATGTCATTGATTTACTAGAAGCACTCATACAGAAGCTTTTAGTAAGCGAGAATGAATCAATATCATCATTCACTGGATTTAAAAAGAGTGCATTTCACCCTCCCCCAGCAGCAAAATTTGTGTGAAATCTTTTCAATATTTTATAAAAAAAAGACTTATTGATGTCTCTGTATCTCAAGATTATGAAGCAGTGTTATGTCTTGCTTAAGTTCAATGTTAAGCACACCATTCATTTGTCGCAAAAGACCCTTGTTGTATCAATCAATGTACAGTTTGAGAAGAATTGGGAGACAAATCAGACCAAGTGGCATGTCTGAGTTCATGTTGAGTGTTTGTGTTGTTCACCCCCAGCCTTGGAGCTGCAGCAGGAAGGGAAGTCAGTGCTGTCCAAGGCTTACGACACGTTACAGCACCAGATCTGGTCAGCACTGCCTGGCTTCTGTACAAGACCAACTGATCTGGCACAGGTAACAAGAATTGTTGTTATGACTCCATGGAATTCGTACTAGTGGGATTGCTCAACTTTAACGTAGAATGTTATCTACGTAAAGTGTAATTGGCGCCCAAATTTAGCTTGAAGTAAAACAACTGTAAACTGCAAACTAACGTGTAACCACTGTCTATGCAATTGTGGCATTGAACATCATTGGTATCCCCCCATGCAAGCCCCACTGAGCCATTATTTCTCCTTTTGTCCCCAGTCTTTCAAAGGAATCGCTCGTATCTTGGGGTCAGCCATCACCGACAGACCTGACCTAAGGAACATGGTTCTGCTGGCTCTACGTACACTGCTTTCCAAAAGCACAGACTCAGGTAAAGAGCTTGTCTCCGACATAAAGTATTTTGCATTTTGCTCCATCCTCAACAAATAAATGTGAATAAGATTAAATGAAACAAAATAGAATAAAAATACAGTGATTCACAAATTAAACCAGAGCATGTGCTAGTGACCACCTGTCTGTAAGGACTGCCTGTCCCTAGTGGCCAATATTTGGTGACCATCATTTTCCTTATTGACCCAAGAATTAACATTGTCAATCATCTATAGTGGCCACCTATCTACCATGAGGCCATTTTCTTCATGTCCCTTGGATGATCACTGTAGGCAGGTTTGTCTGTATATAGTTTGTTGCTTTGATCAATCAAATTTGTAAATGACAACTTTGTCTTGCTTGTACACAGAGGAGAATAAGAAGGAGTTGGGAAGGTTTGCTAAGAACTACCTGCCCATCCTGTTCAACATCTACACCACGGAACCAAAGGAGGGGGATCCTACAGTTCTACCTGTGTTAGCAACTGTCAAGAGTTATCTCACTGTAGCACCAAGTCAGGTGGGGAACAGTTAGTAAAGCTTTAGTCCCCAAACACAGGTGGCAAGGTTGCCTTGTGTTGTTTACAGTGAAACCTGTCTATAGGGGTCACTCAAGGGACTGACCAAATTTGGCCCCTATGGCCAGGTGGCCCCTATAGGCAGTAGAGCCAAAAAGGTACATTTCACCACAAGCAATAAGTGACAGGGCATTCAGCTTCCATTGAGATACTGAGTATTTATTGACAATATTATTAAGGTTATACATTTAAACTAAATATGAGTTTAAAACAAACAGTTTAATCAAATAGATTTGTATTACTACTACTGCTACAGCACTGTAGCTGCTCCCTTATGTCAATCATGACATTAGAAGACAGTGTACTATTATATTAAATTTAGACATTAACACTAATCTGAGTCCGACCGACACCTGCTCCGAAATCAGCCGCTAGTTGACGGGGGGACTTGCCGTTCTCGGAACCAACGTCAATGCGTGTCCCTCGGGAGTCGAAGCCTTCGACATCGTATTTCTGAGTCAAAACTGACAGACATTTGCTTGGTTCTCTTGTCTGAACACGAAGTCAGCGCCGCCATTTTCCTTTGTTTCTCGATCGGACTTTTCTGAGCTTGCGTCACAGCGCCCGTCTCCGGCAACTTTGCCAATCGAATAGACAAATCGTGTAAATTCCGCTAGTTGCCGGCAAAAATTAGACGTTCAATCACTGCTGATAACAAGTTCATAATCATTTCTAAACATCAAAACGCCACAAAAACTTTCACTTGTTCAGGAAGGCTTGGCTTGACTTGTCTGCATGCGCCATTATGCCAAGGTGGTCACGTCGAAATAAAACTGTCTCTACGTAGGCTTATTTCTTTGACAAAAATCCAACTTCGTCTAGTTCTTACATAAATAACGTTGATTTAATTGCTTCTTATCGTTTTTATACCATAATCACCGTATTTTGTGCTATTGTTGTTGCCACATTTTACCTTGGCAAAAATGGAGTCGTCCACTGACCCCTATTGACCTTGTTTATTTTCTGAGACGGCGCCATCTTGGAAAATTTACGCAAAATTATACAATTCCGATATTTTTGGCCCGCGGAATAGGAAAATTAGACCATCGCACATGGATTTCAAGAGCCTATAACATCAGATACATGAACGGACGGTCTACTTGTAAAATCTGTCCATATATTCTTTCAGTCTGCACAGAAATGACGATGTAGAGAAGGGTAGAGTGCAAAGAGTCTGAGACGAGAAAAACTCCAACAACACTTTGGTGGAAAAACTTCGCATAAAATCACATAATTTTGTAAAATGTTTCTTTATTCAATGTTTCCTTCGTAAATCGTCCAAGTTGAGTCTACATTTTGCTTATGTAGTGCAGAAATTGAAAAAAAGGGAACCCCGCGTGGGTTTAGCGCGGCGTAACACGGCCGGCCAGTCGCGCCGGTGACCGCTATCGGCAGAGTTGGCATAGCGGCCGGACTGAAAATCGGCTGGCCGCGACCGCATTCGACAGGTGACCGCTATAGACTATTTCTTAATGCTTACGTCAATGGGAAAAATCCAAGGGACAGACAAAAAGTGACCGCAATGGCCAGGTGGCCCCTATACTCAGGTGACCCCTAAGGCAGGTTTCACTGTACTTAGAATATGAAGTTTCTGGGTTCGAATCCCTAGCAGGCCTCAATGTTCCCCTTGGGAATGGTATTTTACACCTATTTCAACACTCGAATTACAGTAGTTGAAAATGTGCACCTACATGCGTATGTAGCTTCGTTTATGAACATCCTCTCGGCCGGGTGGGTCGTAAGCTGGCAGTCCTGTGTTTGAGGGGAAACACACCTTGATCCAACCACACTTATTTGTAAACTTATAAAACTTGTAAGATTTGTATAATAATTAATATATTGTTTTTCTAGTCATGGCCAGGTTTGTTTTCTTAGTCATTATATATGCAGAACGGTTTAATCAGATTAGATAAGAAATTTCTTTTTTCACTTACTCACTCTATCCAGTTTAGCGTCCGTTGTTCCCTGTCTTGCAAAGGTTGGATGTTGCGGGATGTTGTTCAGGTCTGATTGCTGATCTAAATCTAAAAAAAAACTGTCTGTGTCCCCCCAGCTGGTACATGAGCTGCATGACAAGGCCACCCAGAAGATGGAGGCCCCCGACACCACCGTGTACGCTAAGAATGGCGTCAGGAGCCTGATGGCCGCCCTGGTGCCGTATGTGGACCAGACCAGGCTGGCAAACACCTACCAGATCACTGCACCACTCTTACAGGTGTGTGCAATGGAAGAAAAGACTGTACCTTTTTCTCTAAACTCATTATGAAATCTTTAATTCTTGACAGATTTTTAGAGGGAAACTGCTACACTTTTTAAACTGCCAACTGAAGGAATCCGCTCAGGGAACCAATGAAATCTTGTGTACATTTGTATATGTTGGCTTTATGTCAATGGGAATATGTGATAATACATGACATTGATGGCTAGAGATGGCTACACGACATTTATTCCAATTTAAAAAATAGGAAAGATCAAATTTAGTAAATCAAAAGAGTGATGACTTCTTGTCGGAGGGAAAATAAGGATTTTGTTGTATTTTAAGTTTTCATCAGAACAATTTTGCTCTCAGTAGCAGCACAAAAAAGCATATTCAGTGTGTCATGAATTAGCGATGTAGAGATTAAGCCATGTTGATTGATTGCAATGATGCCACTGCAAAAGTTTGGATAATTACAGTAGCTGTGTGTATTGCATTAATCTGCAGAGCAAGGACATCACGGTACAGAAGCGAGCTTATCGCCTGTTAGAGGAGCTGGTGTCCTGTACCTCCGAGTCATGCCAGGAGTTTGTGGAGAGCCACCTGGAGCAGCTGCAGACACAGCTGCTGGGGACCCTCTCTGCCTCCAAGTCACCTGCCAGGGCTGTACGTACACCTGTTCATGTCATAGCTGGGCTATGATGGATATAGAAGACAACATGGTGTATTCCTTGGTGTGCAGAGAACTGTTATGTGTAATCCAGGCAGTGTAAGAAATACTTTTCTGAGCCAGGTTGCACAGTGTGCAACCTGGGGCAAAAACTAAGTTGCACAACTGAATTTCAAGTTGCACCACCAAAAATTCACCAATTTCTGAAAAAAGGGTACAAGTGTACATAACCTTTTACTATCATATCTCGCTCAAAATCTAAGTTGCACCCTGTGCAACCTGAGTTTAGAAGTAAGTTGCACCAAGCAAAAAGTGGTTGCAATGTGCAAGTGTGCAAGTGGTATTTTGCACGCTGTAATCTATGGTATCCCAAAGGTTTCCATTTGTGTTACATTGTTTTCCATGGAAAAAATTGAACGAGGTTTGCATGTATACTGTTCAAAATTCGAAGACCAGATTATGACATTGAATCTGATGATCTTAACATTTTTGCATTGCCGCGCCAGCGGCAATGCCTTATGCCAGCTTTCTTCCATGGTTGGATCAATGGACGGACCTTTTAACCCAGCCCTTCCAAAGCCCCTTCCAAAGGCCCTTCTTTCCTTGCCGAGTTTCATGGCTTAGTTAGACAATGGTACATTCCAGGCGAGTATTAAAACGCTCTTCTAGACGCATGTTACTGTATGTGGTCCAGCGTAATAAATCTACGCTTTAACTTACCATGTTTATATAAAGATATATCACAAATTGCATCAGAAGGAACTTATTTTGTAATGAAAAATAATGCATATTCATTGTGGGTCAAAAAGTTTTACAAAACCTGTTTAATGTGCCAATAATTCATGTGACATAAATTATGATAATGAGGTAAATTTCCAATATCCCCTTTTGCTGCATTTCCTACTGAAGAAGCTAGGTGTCGCTCTCAGCAGTTCAGTCATAAAATACGCGGCAATGCACAGCTTTTCTTAAAAGATTTCTTGTTTTGTTTGAGGACACCAACTTTTCTCAACTCAACTTCTGTTACAGTAGCATTTGCATTGAAATGAGTGTTTTCTTGGGTGGATTACAACATAATTATGGTGTGTAGAAAGCTTACATTGTATAGAAACATCTTTGTAGGAAGTAGAGGTAGAGATGAGAAATCATTCTCTAAGACTTGTATCGATCTTGTTGAGGATCAGATTTCCTGAGAATTACAATAGGAGTTAGGACCCAATACGGCTGCTACACTTTGTTACAGACTACATCCATGCCATAGCAAGTGAATCATAGACATAACCATTACAGTAACTTACCAGAAACAAACCAGTCATAGATAGCAGACTTTGCCTCCTAGAAGGTTAGTGCCCTCTAGCAGGATATCTTGAAACTACAGTGTGAAAACATGACCGTAAACAGGCATGCCCAAAACAGTAAGTCCCTTCCTTATTGGCATAATGACAAATAGGAATATGACATTGTCCTGGGAACATGGTCAGTCAGTAACTTTGATTTGAATGCTATTTTTTGTTACAGCCGAGATTGAAATGTCTGATCCATGTGGTGAAGAGACTACCTTCTGATAGGGAGGACTTTCTGAAGGCGATACTTCCAGAGGTAAGTAGTGGCAGTCTTTGTGTAAAAGTATTCATTCTTTGTAACCTTCCTGCACACATACTTTTTTTCCAATGCATGACGTAGACGTAAACTTTTTGATCACAAAAATGACAGACACTGCTAGCCAAGACATATAGTAAGATTCTTAGCATGAAAGTTCATCTGTGTTGGTAAATGACACTATAGATAAACTAAACTTTAACTAACCATCACTAGTCTCAAGTCTCAGTGTGATATCACATTGCAAGGGGTGGATTTGCAATTTTTTTCAAAATCTGTTGCAGATATTCAAATACAATTTAATCTCTACAATAAAAAATGAGAATTACTTTAGGTCCATTTTCTTTCCAGCCCATTTTTATCCAGTTGTAGAGAATTGTATTTGAATATTGTTTGCCAAGATGCCTAACAATTATAAACATATCTATTGCTTATTGTTTGTTTACTTGTTTGTGTGTTGTAGGTGATCTTGTGTACAAAGGAGGTTGCAGTTCGTGCCAGACTGACGGCCTTCACTCTGCTGGTAGAGATGGGCCAGGCTTGGCTGAGGGGTCGGAGTTCACAGGACAGAAAAGGTAGGACTGAACTAGAGAGGCCATACTTGCCAGAAAATAGCAAAAGGAAAGAAAACAACCTCCAGGGATAAACAAGTCCACTAGCCCTATAGTCCCGGGCAAGTGAAAATGCCAATCGGGCAAGTGCATGTCCTTCCCCACTTGCCCGATCGGACAAGTTAGCTTTTCTCCATTGAGTGAGATTTTGATGTACTTGCTACTTTTCAAAGTCATGACATCAAGCATTGGTTAACATAGAGATTAGAGCCAATAACAAAAATTCCATTGAAGGCCATGAATATACATAGAAAAATGTCATTTAGATTTCGGGCAAGTGAAAAGTTGGTTCGGGCAAGTAAATTTCTTAAGTACTTGCCCGATAGGACAAGTCAATTTTAGAAAACTTGTCTGAGCGTATTTGCCAACTCGCCCAATTAAATTTCCGGTCATTTGGCCCCAAAATGACAGAGTTGATGGTGCATGCATGTGGCGTGTCAGCAGCTGATTGTATTCAATATTTTAAGGTGCAAATGTTGTTTAAATTATCTACTGATGGGCTATACATTTATCCATGTGTTTCCAGATGCCATTGAGGAGTTTCTACAGTTGGTGTTTGCTGGACTGGGCGGGTCGAACCACATGATGAGCGCCACTGTGCTGGCCCTCACCAGACTCATGTACGAGTTTAAAGGTAAAGTTAGCCTCTCATTCCAAGCTAGCCTCCCATTCCAGACTCATGTACGAGTTTAAAGTTAAAGTTAGCATCTCATTCCAGACGTATATACGAGTTTAAAGGTAAAGTTAGCCTCCCATTCCAGACGTATATACATGTAGGAGTTGAAAGGTAAAGTTAGCCTCCCATTGCAGATGTATGTATCATGAGATCTAAAGTTAGCCTCCCATTCCAGACATTCAAGTACAAGTTTAAAGGTAAAGTTAGCTTATCACTTACTAGGAGTAAATTTAGCCTCCCATGCTTTAGGTAATACCTTTTACAGAAAATCTCGATACAGTGTGTGTGTAATAGCTTCTCAGTGAGTTCTATAACAAACATACATCATAATTTTATTTTTTTTTATCTTGATTAAGTCGTAATATTCCTGCTTTTTTCACCAGATTTTACACGAAGATCCACTGACTTTTTTCCCTGTGACTTTGAAGCAACCGTCCCATATCTTAGTTTTTTGCATTGGAGTTCTGTTTTCCAACTGTTTATCACGTTACAAGTACTCCAGTATGAATGTTAAACTGATCTGTGGGCCTCAATACATGTTGTGATCCTGTGGATGAAAGCCTGCAATACCATTATCTTGGGTGGGTGATCACAGACTTAACTGATGCTATCTCGAAAGCATTTAAGCAGACATCCTCCTTACGGTCTGATTCTTCAACTCTAAGGTGATATTATGCCTCTCTCAAGCAGAGCAGCTACTATTCTGAGCACTTTAATAAGATCTACTTTAAAGTGTGAGTATTTGATGTGAGTGTTGTGATCAGATCTAAAGCGGAGGCGGATATATCCTGGACAAAGACAAGAAAGACTGTCAAGCAAATGAACAAAATGATACTATTAGGATGTATTCAGACTGAAATCCTCTTTTCGTCGTCTGATTTATCAGCTAAGGAGTCTAAAAGCTAAAAGGCTAGGTCTGTGATTCATTACTTTGCAGTTAAAAGTTGAGGTTCTTTTGATCATGAATTAAAAGGTTTTGCTGCTTTGGCTTCGGTACTAAAGCATCATTTTTTCTACAAACACCGGCCCCGGTAAAATTTTTCAGCAAGTTGTATTGTGGTCCTGTTCATCAAACCCTGACACTGATTCTAGCCATCAACTACTAATAAGGAGGAGACAAGAATACAAGAAAAACATACATGGAAGAAATGAATACTAGAGATGATAATGATTTTACTTCTTTTGTACACATAATATGCTTGTATGTGTACAGCCTTGCAGTCAATGTATAAAACGTATCTGAATTGTAATCATTTAATTTCTGAAGATACAAATAGCTAGCAAAGGCAACTATGTTTGTTCTAAAATTACATGTTGTATCTAACAATTCCTTAGTTACCAACTATATATTTTACAATGTACTTGAATGTCTAAAGTTGAAACTACAAATATAACTTGAAAGCAATTATTTGTTATGACAATGTACCTGTGCATATTTGTTTCAACATCACTAAGGTTTCTTCAAGTCTTTTGGTATACGTTGATTTTTTTTATACGATAATCATTTGAAAATCCCATTCCTTCGAGACTGACCCAGTCTTGTTTGTGTCCAGATCTGATTTCGGCCAGCCTGCTGGGTCAGCTGGTGGAGAGTATATGTCTGGTGCTATCCTCCAAGGCCAAGGACGTGGTCAAGTCCGCCCTGGGCTTTGTCAAGGTGCTGGTGATGACCACAGACAACATCACACTGGCACAGCATGTGAGACCTCTGGTAAGTCATGACCACAGACAACATCACACTAGCACAGCATGTCAGGCCTCTGGTTAGTTTAATGTCACAATACTCCATAAAGGGGCCCAGCCTGGCAGTTTTGGGGGAATGAAAAGTACGATATAAAACTGACAAAACACAAAAGGGACAAAAAAGATTCAACAGCATACTTTTTGGCATAGAGTTTTCGTTTCTGCAAACAGCCTGACTGGGCACGGGGTAGGAAATGTAACGTAGGCCTAAGTCATGGTCACAGGGTTTGAAATTCAGTTTGGGGGAACAAGTGTACTGGTGCACCTAACCCAAAGAAAGATGTAGGTGCACCAACAGAATGTGTGTAAAACATAAGATACAGTAGAACGTCAGCAAAGGTAGTTTCTCTCTTTCTCTCTCTCTCTCTTAAATAAACTACAACAGAGCATAGCATGTCAGACCTCTGGTAAGTCATGACAACATCACACTGGCACAGCATGTCAGGCCTCTGGTAAGTCATGACCACATCACACTGGCACAGCATGTCAGACCTCTGGTAAGTCATGACCACATCACACTGGCATAGCATGTCAGACCTCTGGTAAGTCATGACAACATCACACTGGCACAGCATGTCAGACCTCTGGTAAGTCATGACAACATCACACTGGCACAGCATTTCAGGCCTCTGGTAAGTCATGACAACATCACACTGGCACAGCATGTCAGACCTCTGGTAAGTCATAACCACATCAAGTCCGCCCTGGGCTTTGTCAAGGTGCTGGTGATGACCACAGACAACATCACACTGGCACAGCATGTGAGACCTCTGGTAAGTCATGACCACAGACAACATCACACTAGCACAGCATGTCAGGCCTCTGGTTAGTTTAATGTCACAATACTCCATAAAGGGGCCCAGCCTGGCAGTTTTGGGGGAATGAAAAGTACGATATAAAACTGACAAAACACAAAAGGGACAAAAAAGATTCAACAGCATACTTTTTGGCATAGAGTTTTCGTTTCTGCAAACAGCCTGACTGGGCACGGGGTAGGAAATGTAACGTAGGCCTAAGTCATGGTCACAGGGTTTGAAATTCAGTTTGGGGGAACAAGTGTACTGGTGCACCTAACCCAAAGAAAGATGTAGGTGCACCAACAGAATGTGTGTAAAACATAAGATACAGTAGAACGTCAGCAAAGGTAGTTTCTCTCTTTCTCTCTCTCTCTCTTAAAAAAACAACAACAGAGGGTCAAGCAAAGAAACAAATTTCTTGCTCCTTTGTTAGCGCTTCACATGAAGCTTTGCTCCCTCAAAGTGACAGGCAGACCAAGCCTGTAAATTGCTCTGAGCATAAAATGTTTGCTGTGGCTTCATGTGGATCTTGTACATATTTCTCAATTGACTGTTTCTTGCTGTTCCAGGTGGAATGTCTGGTGTCGTGGGGAGAGGACTACCAGAGAAAATACAGATTCAAGACCAAGAAAATCTTTGAGAAACTCGTCAAAAAGTTTGGGTATGACTTAACTCAGCTTAATGATTATTCTTTCTAGATTCTTTCAGTGCTCAAAATTGTGTATTGGATTATAATGTTTGGAAAATTGAACTGAAAATTTCTCTTTTAAAACTTATAGTTAGAAAATGCTTTTTAATGCTGACATCAAGCCGAATCCAGCTAGAAGGATGGGTAAGGGGTAGATAGGGTCTGGTGAATCCACGTCAGGATTTGAATAGACCATTACTGCTTGTGTCAATGAGAACCCAAAAAGTTGTCAAATTGCAAAAATGCCTTATAGCCTTAGAGGTGGCCACAGGTTTGATTCTAGTTTCACTGTTTTAATGAAAACTTGCTCATACACCCTCTCCCTCCCCCATCCATGTCCATGTAGGTATGAGATGATAGCTGGCATGGTTCCTGACTCCCATCAGAAGGTGCTAGTGAACATCAGGAAGACTCTGGCCAGGTGTAAGAAGAAGAAACAGCTGAAGGAGGCTGGGGAGCATGAGGAGGATTCCGATGAAGAGGAACTCATGCCTAAAAAGACGCCGCAAAGGTCTGTTTTTTTTCTTTTCATTTTGATGTTGACTCTTTCAGATGATATTACATGTAATCCAGTCCATGGAGGTTGGGTGTAGTGAACAGGATGTGAGAAATTCTTATCCTATTTCTGGATTACTGTAATTCAGAGTTTGATTCATGGTCAAAGCAAGGTGGTTTACAGACTCCTCTGAGGCATTGATCAAAGTTCCAAGGGAGCTTTTCTTACATGTTGTTGATGTTGCTCATGGCAGGTATTTAAAACCATAGAGGATTGTGAATTTAGCATTTATATAGCCTATTATGTAATGACTGACCATTGTAATTCAAGCGACACTTGACATTCAAGCGATCGCTTGTGAGAGCCACGTTTGTGAGATTTGACACCCAGTTCAATATCGACGTCCCCTGCTCTTGGTCCACATCTTGTGGGTGTGCCTCTTGCACTGCTTTAAGGCTACATTAGTATTGTAATAAGCTTTTTACTCTGTATATAATGATATTTGATAATTTTTGTATATAATCAATTCTATGTATAATTGTTTCCGAATTGTATATTCATGTCTACTGACTTTTGATGTCTAATGTTTATTGTTTGCTTTTGGTTTCGTATTGTTTTCTATTATCATTTCAGGTTTGGGAGGACAACTTGTAAAGGTGTTGATACACCTGTTTTGTCCTCCCTTCCACTTGTTTTTGCATGTGGTGAATTCAAATAAAGAAATAAAGAAATAAAGTAATGCCCTCGTAAGCTGAATGTTATCCTGATGATCTCATGGCAAAATTGAAGTTGAAGCCTTGTACAAAATATAAAGCATGTTATGTAATGCCTTGTCTATTGAAAGACGAAAAGGGTTGCTGTCCTTAGGATGTGATACTGAGCTGTGGTCCATTGTTCATTGTGCTTAAGAAAAAGACCTAGGGCATTTTCCATGCTACAATTATTCTCCATATACTAGACAAAACGTCTACGTTTTCTGTCAAGACCATTGTAAAATTAGCTTAATTGAGTTAATAATTGGAGTTGGTTTGATGTTAGTTTTCCCTTTTCCACTGTCACCAGTATTGACGACCTGCTGGAAGAACTTGACTCTGACTTGGAAGAGGAGCTGCTGCGAAGGCTGCCACTGGAAAGAGGGGTCAGAAGGGTGGGCGTGGCCAAGGCGGGGCAGCCTGGTCTCAGGAAGGGCACCAGGAGGAACCTCTGGACTTTCTGGACCCACGGGGCTTCAAAGAGAATCATAGGTAAAGACATAACCTCGGTCTCTAGTGCTGAAGGAGCTTCCCTGTACGCCTGTCCTTAGTACTGAAGGACCTTCCATGTACCCTGTCCTTAGTGCTGAAGGACCTTCCCTGTACCCCTGTCCTTAGAGCTGAAGAATCTTCCATGTACCCTGTCCTTAGTGCTGAAGGACCTTCCCTGTACCCCTGTCCTTAGTACTGAAGAATCTTCCGTGTACCCTGTCCTTAGTGCTGAGGGACCTTCCCTGTACCCCTGTCCTTAGTGCTGAAAAATTTTCCCTGTATCCCTGTCCTTAGTGCTGAAGGACCTTCCGTGTACCCTGTCCTTAGTGCTGAAGGACCTTCCGTGTACCCTGTCCTTAGTGCTGAAGGACCTTCCATGTACCCCTGTCCTTGGTGCTGAAGGGCCTTCCCTGTACCCTGTCCTTAGTGCTGAAGGACCTTCCCTGTACCCCTGTCCTTAGTGCTGAAGGACCTTCCCTGTACCCCTGTCCTTGGTGCTGAAGGACCTTCCCTGTACCCCTGTCCTTAGTGCTGAAGGACCTTCCCTGTACCCCTGTCCTTGGTGCTGAAGGACCTTCCCTGTACCCCTGTCCTTGGTGCTGAAGGACCTTCCCTGTACCCCTGTTCTTAGTGCTGAAGAATCTTCCCTGTACCCCTGTCCTTAATGCTGAAGGATCTTTCCTGTATCCCTGTCCTTAGTACTGAAGAATCTTCCCTGTACCCCTGTCCTTAGTGCTGAAGGATCTTTCCTGTATCCCCGTCTTCAGTGCTGAAGGACCTTCCCTGTTCCCTGTCCTTAGTGCTGAATGGCCTTCCATGTACCCTGTCCCTGGTGCTGAAAGACCTTACCTGTTCCCTGACCTTAGCCTTGAGGAATTTTTCCATTTTTGCCCATAGCTTTGGAAGAAAAAAATCATAGCATTCCTGATTTCAATAAAGTAGTAAAGGTCTGCCATACAAGGAAGACATTCCCATGTATGTATGTTGTTAACTGCATGTACTATTTTCAACTAGCAGGCTATGTCTTTACAGCTCAAAATAGCATTCCAATGTGTCATGAGCAAATATCAACTCTTGTTTATCAACCTTTTCCTTTCCAGCCACTAACCCAGGTGCCAAAGGAGGGAAAGGAAGAGGAGATCCAGGTACAGGGTTCAAGATGGCCGCTGATGGGAGGATGATCATCACAGAGGAGGAGGAAGATGAGGAGGAGCAGGGGAAGAAGAAACAAAAGAGGAGTTAGTACTTTTTAGTAAATATTAAAGGTGTTGTAGGAGGGGTAGATGTTCTTACCTGGTTCTTTGGGAATACCACTTAGATGAGAGTTCATCACAGGGATTTATGTACAAAATACAGACCGACAACAAGAAGACACGTCTGGACGCTTGTGATTCTTGACTCAACTCAAGTTTATTCCAAACGTTTGAACAGTTAAAATGCCGCACCTGTGAACGGGCGCTAATGTAGCTGTTCATTGTGAAACGGCCAAAACTATTTGCAGGTGCAGACATCAAACGACTGCATCTAAGTTAGTCCACCCACAGTCCTAAAAGACAAGAATGGAATGCAATGTCATCTATACTCAGACTTGTTGAAGTTTTATCGAAATTCCACCGTCGAGTTCTGACCAATGTCAAAGGCTCTTAACTTATAGATAAGGATTTGTACAGTTTTCCTACTGCTACACTAACTATAAAAGCAGGTTAACTGGGTTAATTGGCAAGGTACTACAAATGTACATCTGAAGTGACGTGGATGAATGAACACTGATTTTGACGTCTTGCAGAAAAAGAGGTATTACAAGTTTAAGCTACACTGATCAAATCTGTCTGCTCACCCTTAACCATAGTCATTACCATCAGGTCAGGTCTACTCACTCCAATTAGTGGTCTGCCAAATGTTAGGAACGTTCAGGAAATAATTAGGCTGATTCCTAATGAGACAAACTGCCGGCAGGGTAAACCTTTACCAGTGAACTTGAAAAATGAATAGTCAGACAGATTAGTGGTGTTTGTATGGCACAATAGTTAGATCACCGAACTCAGAACTCACAGGTGCCAGGTTCAATACTGGCCATGCTCCTAATTGTTGTGCCCTTAGGAAAGGCTCTTTACACCATGACAACAGACACCCACTGAGCCTCTGGGCTAATCTGTCAAAATGATGCCAAAAATACAGGGATTTATTGTGCCGTAGATGCCAGCATCTGCACATTTGCCACCAAAAAACAATTCATTTTCACTTCTGATATTTTGTTTTGGTACAGAATCTGCAGGTGATGATGATGATGAGATGGAGGACCTGATGGAGGATGTACCAGGGCTGAAGTCAGGCAAGAGGAAACATGGAGACCTGGAGGACTCTGATGAAGAGGACCAGTCTCCCAGGAAATACAAAGGTACAACCTGTTAGAGTAGATCTCCCGCTACTGTTCAGTACACATGCTGACTGAGTACACTTATGCAAGGTCATCCGGGAAGCAGGGACTCAAACTAATCAATACATACCGTTTTGGTTCAGTACACATAATATGTACTACGTGTGATTCTTTCCCTGTGTAAGGAGGGATGCGGAGCAGTTAAGACAATAATGGTGACCATACATATAGATGTACAGTCAAACCTGTCTATAGCGGCCACTCAAGGGACTGGTCAAAATTGGCCACTATAGAGAGGTGGCCACTATAGAGAATATGCTAATTAATTGACCATAAGCAATAAGTTACACATGGTTTTAGTACCCACTGATCTTTATTCACATAATACAGTACTGTACATGTACTGCAATGATTTTACACTATATGTATTAAGAAAACAAAAGCTATAAAAAGTTTTAAATGTTCTACAGTTGATATTGTCTGAAGAGACCGGTATCGTCATATTTCTTTGATCTTTCGTCTTGTATCCTTTGATACTTCGCCGTCCGTGTGTTCCCTCCCGCGTTCACACGTCAGGTTCGCCCATTATGCTAATGTGGTACTCACAAGAAAAGTCTCGTCATTTTAGACTTATCTCTTAATAAATGTAAGAATAAAATCCACCATAGTCTGAAGTTCATATCATTTTGTCTTTGTAACAATTCATTTAGAAAGTTTTTGTGATAAAAATTAACCTAAGCGATAGTGTATTAGAACGTAACTTTAACGCAATTTACCTCTGTAATATTGGTGTCGTCTATTGACCTTATATGACCTCGCTTGTCGGCGGGTATGGGTAGCGCCAGTTTACGAAGTTTTGTTTTGAAAATAAATCAAAGAGGTTTTAAATCCGGCGTAGGGTGACGATACGGCAGCTGTATATGGCCGAACGCGTGCCGAAACATAGATCAGCGGTCCGCGTGGCCGTAATCGGCAGTGTTTTTGTACTAGCGGGACCGGAAATCGAGTGGCCGTGGCCGCGTTGGACAGGTGGCCGCTAAGCCTATTTCTTAATCATTACGAATCCAAGGGACCGACAAAAAGTGGCCACTATGGGCAGGTGGCCGTTATGCAAAGGTGGCCGCTAATACAGGTTTGACTGTAGTAGTGTTACAACTGGAGATACCGGTTAGGGTTGCATAGCTTAACTGGTGTTCAAGTCTAAGATACAGGCCCAGGGTTTCTGGTCCACACTTTTTAGCTCCGGACTTGAACCCTAGGGCAATTTGGCTGAATTTAGGTTTTCTCCCTGGTTTAAGTGGTATTTTGGCTTCCGTTGTTTTCTCATTAATGAATTAAGAAGGAGTTACTGTTGTACTGAATATTGATAGCTGGGCATTAAAAAATTCTGAATATGATTTTTTTTTGTGGGGGGTGGAGGGGACCATATGGACAATGCCATCAAGTTTTCTTGCCATTAACTTTTTTTCTTAGCAAAAATATAGAACTTTGATACATACCACTGCAATGAAACTGTGTTTTCATAATGACCATTATGCATAATGACCAAAGCTACAAATGTACGTCTACACATATGCGTGAGACGACATGCAACAGCTCTCAGTGAGTTAAACTGGTTCAAAGTACATATACACGAAATTGGGCCACCAGTACCTTTTCCTCTTGGACTGGTTCGTCAAGAAACATCATAACAATCCATTCATTTGTAGAATCGATGACAAAACAAAACTTTTTTTACTTAATCAAGCTGATACTCTTTTGAACCCAGTTATGATTGGTCTTGTGTGAGATCTCCACGTAGAAGCTGTATTGAGGTAGTACACACATGTACTTCTCAGCCAGTTAGGTGCTGATGATTGAGAGCTATTCGGTGAAGTGAATTCTGAATGTGTACATCCTGTTCTGTGTTTCATCCACATGTACATTGATCAGTTTTGGGAGGTGAAGGCTACAGTTGTATGCATGTATGAGGCCCAGGGAGCAAAGTCTTTCAAAATCTGTATCTCAGACAGTATACTGTAATTCCTGATTTTTTCACGTCTGTACTTTTATGTTCATGGTTTTTACTGTGACAACGGTAACGTGAACTTATCATTACAGATAACAAATACATGTAATTCACGTACTTTTTTTTATGTGCACCTGCTGCCATTGTGAACATTTAGTTCAGAGAACAAGTTAAATTTTCTCAGACCGTGAAAGTTTGGTACCGAGAAGACAAATGAAAGTGAATTACAGTATCCTTCCCTCCAATCAGTCTGACAACTTCTTAATCGTTAGCAGAGGAAGGAAAACACTGTGTGTGATGAGGCAGTGGTGATCAATGTTAGGAAGAGGGAAAAGGAGCTAAATGAGTGTGTCTAACTGCTTGGTGACGTAAATTGGTAGTACACCAAAGGGTGGGGTGTGTTCAGGTTATCGACTTTCTCTTTTCAACTGGAGTTAATTGTAAACACAGTGACCAATCGGGCAGGAGTAATGAATTTAACAATTTGAGAGAGAGGTGAAAAATGAGGTCATTGAAGAATGTAATGATGATGTCTTCGTACAATTAAGGATTGATTCTAATTGTAGACCGAACTTACCCTCTTGAATCATAAGGAATGAAGGAAAATATTGCAGGCCATCCTTAAATTTAAAAGAGAGTTTTCTTCAGCTGGATGTTATCCTTATTCATTGCCCTATCAGCAATGAAATTCTGACTGATGAAATTCCACATGTCGGGACCTTAATCACAGACTTTTACATTTCATGGAAGGGAAACACCGGAGCGAAAAGAATGATATAAAATGTATCAAAATACACAAAATGTCAAAATAAGATTCGTGGGCATGATTTATGTATATTTCTAGGTATACATTGTAATTTTTTGTTTCTTAAAACATCCTGGCCGGGCCCCGGTTTTGAAATGTGACTTAAACCTAAGGCTAGAGTATGTGAAGGTATTACTAGGCATTATGTATTTGCTTACAAATGTTTCCTTTCAAGTGTTCTGTGCATTATATGATCAACATTATTCTACTTACATGTACATGTAGTTCCTGCTTCCTATTAAGTACATTAAGATCATTATATCTTAGGCAGTAAACTTGGTGATATTGGACTGCACAACAATTTCCCATTCACATTGCATCCGTTACAATTGTTTGTGTGAAAGTTGGTTCTGTTGTACTGGGCCCTGCAGGGAATAATTCACATGCAGTCGGGTGCCTTCATCTTATCTACATGACTTGTTCATGACCATAACCATAGACCATAACCAAGGTTTTGACCTTGCCTAAAGGCTTTCCTCTCTATTGCGGGGGCATATCAGGCCATGAGTGGGGCTTTCTTGACTGGCCTTTGTCCGTAGATCTCCATAAGCCCTCCAAAGTGCAGATCCATTCAAGCCACACGTTGAATCCATCATGATACACACAGCAATCTTACACAGGATGAGAAGGAGTATAGCAGTTTTCATGCTCCAGTCTTCAGCAATTACAGTTGGATTTAGTGCAATAGACATGGCAATGGTTGAGGGATGTGATGCAATTAAAAGCTAATTCAGAGCTTAAGCAAGTCTTGATTTGATATCAATCTTGATTTGCCACCAATCTTGAGGTCGTACCAACTGTAAATTAAAGACGTTCTTGAATAAAAGCCAAAGCTGTCTACATAGAAATTGAAGGATTAAAGGTGGATTAAAAGATACCACAACATGTTTGGATCCGTATCCCTTTGACTCTTTTTTGAAAGGGGTGTTGAATTGGGAATTTTTGCATTTTTGTTTCTGCAAGCAAATCTCACAAGAACATCATAAAGGGAATTTTTTTTTAAATAATGCACATTTTTTATGTTGTACCTAACGATTACTAAGAATGATTGCTTTTTGAGCCTCTTTTCTCTGTTAACAAGATAATTCATTTGAATGCCTTTTTACTGGTATTGATAGTTTCTATCATCAAATTTACATTGCCATTACATTGTACTTACTGTCTAGAATAATATAATTTTTATGCTTAGAACCTTTGTATGGTCAAAGAAGATTTTTCCATCAAAGGCCATGTTGCTGGTATTGGTAGTTTCTATCATCAAATTTACAGTGCCATTATTAATTACTAGATTACGATTTATGTTTCAGATTGTTTCAGATGTAATGAACCATGCTTTCTGTATTTCCCTTTTTAGCGGGAGGAAAAGGAATCCACAGGCCACTTAATAAAGCAGGAGGCAGTTTGGGGGAGGAATACAAAGCCAAGGTAGGGCTGCACTCATACTAGGGTCTTCCAACTTCTACATTGAGCTGTGCA
Organism: Branchiostoma floridae; assembly: GCF_000003815.2. Taxonomy (NCBI): domain Eukaryota; kingdom Metazoa; phylum Chordata; class Leptocardii; order Amphioxiformes; family Branchiostomatidae; genus Branchiostoma; species Branchiostoma floridae. Next base: position 22,896,093 of record NC_049982.1, read on the forward strand.
GTATTAACATGATATGTACAAAAATGTAATGAGAAGTGACTCAATGAATAGTGAATTTGCACATCCATCCTTTCCATTACATTCTTTATTGTGTGAGAAATAAAACAAATGGTTTATATATGATGCTCTCTACTAATTCATTATGCTTTCTTTTATGATATAGGATTTAGGACATTTCAATAATTTGTGGTAACATAACATAATTTTGATTAACTGCATGATCAGGTCACTGGTTTATGAAGTTGACACTGTAGTAAAATGTGTACAACCTAATTATAACAGCATGGTGTTTGGTTTTGCAGAAGGCAGGTGGTGATATAAAGAAGAAAGGACAACCGGACCCATATGCCTATGTACAACTCAACCCACAGTATCTCAACAAAAGGTGAGGAAAATCTCTCTTGGTCTTTGCAAACTCATACTGTAGAATCATTTTTTACTTCTGCAATGTGAAGTAGGCAGTACTTACTTTACTTTACTTTATCCTTCCGCTTATGCCTGGGGGGGGGGGGCGTCGCGGGGAGATGTAAACATCTGTAGAAGTAGGCAGTAGCATGTCATTTTCCCATTTGTAGCACCCCACTGCACAACACAACTGAGGGTTTAACCCTGTAATCCCTTGTTGTGAGATGCTCCCCAAGCTTACTGTGTTTTAAATCCCCAACAGAAAACGTCAGAAGAGGCAAGGTCAGTTCAAGGGCATGGTGCGTGCTGCGCAGAGGGGAGCTGAGAAGGGAGGGAGGGCGCAGAACACCATGAGGAGGAAAATGAAAACAAACAAGAAACACAAGAAGTGATCATATTAGACAAAACACATTCTATTATTAATGATACTTCAAAACATTTATGTTACTTTGTTTAAGAAATGTTTGATATTCAAATTGCAACTGTTATGAATATTTGATACCTTCAAGTTCTTGTTTACTTATTGGTTTCTGTTGCACAGGTTGTATAAGACTGTTAAAAAGGAGTGGATTTACATTTGTGTAGTATATAGTTATACATAAGTAAATCTATGTGTATCTTGCAGTCAAAGCAAGGCACATTTTCGCATTGTTAATTCATTCAAGATACTAGTACATGTACATGTAGCTACTGTACAAGTAAGTGCAAGTACCTTTCAGGCATTTACATGCAGGTGTACATGATGTAATGTATGTATTTCCTGCCTGCCACACATTTTGAGTAAAGCAACCCCCAAGCCGACATGTACTGTCTACGTCATGATTCGCAAAGTGGAAGGTTTCTAAATTAACCAGGCAATGATGGAAATATTATATCCTTTGTGGAGAGACTTTGAGGTGACAAAACCTCACTCCAGTTGATAATGTATATGTACAGGATGCTAATTACATTACTGTCGACAAATGAAGAGTTTCAATTTTTTTTTTGTATAAGATGCTTTAGTGAACAATACCCACAAATAAAGGTAATTACCTGTACTCAGACAGGCTATAACATGAACATGTATATAAGCTCTGCATACAAATGTATTACTCCAGTTCAGTGGCTTATCAGTGGTTCTCACTTTTTGGGGACCTCATGTGATTCCTGGTCACACATTTTTTTGCAAAACTTAATATTATGTATTTTCTGCATGTGCATACACTTACACTTACAAGTCAACAGGTAGCCAAGGATCCAGAACCAAAACCTGCCAGTGATACTTCAATAGTTTTCAAAACTGCTAGTCTCTACTACCCACGAACTACTTACTAATACTGCATGATTATACATTTTACGAAATGATAAATTATTCATTCATTAATAATCACCCTTATTTTTCTGGCGTACAGAATTAAATCTTTTAGTTGCAAATTGCAATCTTTTTTTTATTCCAGGTTGCATGTGGGCATTTCTATTCCTGCCTGGCGTTTGTTAGAGGTTAGAGCTACTTGAACAGGAGCAGCGCAGGTTACCAAATTCACTTGAACACTCCACTGCAGTCCATTTAAGCCACAACAAATGATTTTTAAGACCTTGGATAAAACAAACATTATTATGCTGATCTGGAGGATCAAAATAGAAAAAAAAATTAACTTAAAGGCAAAGCTTGTTTCATAAACTGGTAATATGTAGTAATTAGTATGTGATAAGTTATCCTCCTAGCCTTCTTTTTTTTTTAACTTGACCTCTTGCCAATTTTTGTTTTGTTAAACAATGTCAGAGAGCCACGAAAATGACTGAGTATGCAGAGTTGCAGTTACTGTTGATAAAAAAGAAGGAAATTGAATAGGACACATTTTTTATGCTTCTCTTTATCATAAGAACTGTTTCTGTTTTTAGTGTCTCTCTGCCAAATCGTATTACCTGGATGTCTAACATTCAACAGCAATTTCTCAATCATCATTGATAATTTCAATCAATTTTTATAAATATCTCAATGGTCTTGAGATGATACAATTTCGCTGTCACACATTGGTTGCCCAATAGTACCCTTTCTGTGGAAGGTTGGATTCAATTGTTGTGTTTCCACATTTGCGTACAGAGAGTTTAGCCGAGATTCAGTCGGCCCTGTGCCATAAAAATAGATTTTCAGCATTCACTGATGGCCGAGACTGAGCCTGTCCTGTTTGACCATGATAACTGGTCACTACAGCTGTGATATTTGTGTTGTACTCACTGATGGCCTGAGATTGGCCCTGCCCTGTCTGGTGATCATGACCACTAGCTACCACAGCAACCATCGTGGTGTTTGAGTTAGATTCATTGATGGCTTAAGACTGACCCTGCCATGTTTGACCATGATCATAACAACTGGCCATATCTGTAGATGTTGAATCCTTCTGAGGTTTTCCGACATCTGCATACATGGGATTTGGCTGTAAGGCAGCTAGCACTTCTTCATTTGATAGATTCCCAACTTTCAGAGATTGGGTGTAAGCCTCAGGCTGACCCTGCAACGTTTGATAATGACCAGTGGTCACTACTGTAGTTGCAGTGCTTGTGTAGGTTTCAGTGATATCTGTCTGATCGTGTTGGGTGTCCAAATCTTTATACTGGTGATCATGACCACTGGTCTTTGCAGCAGCTGAGGTATTTGTGTTGGATTTGCTGATGGCCTGATACTGGGCCACATCTCTGTAGTTGTACAGAGAATTAGGCTTTGATTTTGAGGCAGTTGGCCTTATGGTATCTGATGACCGTGAAGTGCCTAAAGATTTGGCAATTTCATAACACTGACTAGTTACAGCAAGACGTGTAGTGTTTGTGTTTGTGTTGGAATGAGTCATGGCCAGAGACTGGCCCTGCCCTGTCTGATTATGTTGGTTCATGTCTTCATACTGTTGATCATGTTCACTGGCCACCACAGCAGCCATCATGGTGTTGGTTTCAGTGATGGCCAGAGACTGGCCCTGCCCTGTCTGATTATGTTGGTCCATGTCTTCATACTGTTGATCATGGCCACTAGCCACCACAGCAGCCATCATGGTGTTGGTTTCAGTGATGGCCAGAGACTGGCCCTGCCCTGTCTGATTATGTTGGTCCATGTCTTCATACTGTTGATCATGGCCACTAGCCACCACAGCAGCCATCATGGTGTTTGTGTTGGATTCAGTGTTGACTTGATTATGGCTGCTGACCATTGCTATAGATGTTTGGTCCAAATTTGGCTGTGTCCCCACATTTGCATGCAAAGGATTTGGCTGTATGGCAGATGGCATTTCGTTATGAGATAGATCTCCAACTTTCAGAGATTGGGCGTTAGCCTGAGACTGGCCCTGCCCTGTCTGATCATGATGGCTGTCAATATCTTCATACTGGTGATCATGATCACTGGTCATTACCGAAGCTGCTGTGTCTGTGTTGCTACCAACAACATTGGGATTTCCTGAAGGAGGATGGCTGGTCCTCCTCTTGTACCACAGTAAGTAAATGATGGTGCCAAGCAGGACAAGGCCAGTTACTGGACCACAGACAGAGCCGATGATAACAGGCAGCGGGAGACTGGGGGCAAACTCTTTGGACTCTCTGCTTCCTGGTTTGTCTGAAGTGATTGCAAGGGGTAAAGATGGAGTTGCTCTTGGTTTGCTTGCAGGACCACCTACATGTATTGAGCCAGTATTGTGAGAGGTGACTGTACCATTGTAGCAGCTGTGAGAGGTTACTTTAATATCAACAGGCAGTGTTGATATGGTTGGGTCTTCACATATCATTTCTACCTCTGTAAGCTTCTGCCCCTGGAACTTGGTGGGATGGGCACATATTATCTGGTCTTTAAATGAAGGAAATGCTGTATTTTTTAGTAAGGGAGCCATCCTACAGTCACACTGCCAGGGGTTCCACTCAAGTTTTACTGCAAGACTACTAGATGGCATCAACCCATAAGCTAAAGGGGGAATGACAGACATATTATTTGACCGAAGATCCAATTCTTTTAGTTTGTGCAAATTTGCAAATGCATCTGATTGAATTTTAGTTATCTGATTGGAGCACAGGTCCAAATTTTGTAGTTGGGACAAATTTGCAAAAGCACCAGACTGAATCATTATAATCGAGTTATTGTTCAGGTTCAACACTTTGACCTGACGTAGATTTTCAAATGCGCCAGACTGAATCGTTTTTATTCGATTGTTGTGCAGATGCAACTCTTTCAGGCGTGTTAGATTTGCGGATAGACCTGGCTGAACATTTGTTAACTGGTTAGACGACAGGTATAACTGTTGGAGCCAGGGTACATGTACAAATGCACCTTGTTGAATCGTTGTTATCTGGTTGTTGGACAGCCACAAACTGTTGAGCTGGGGAAGACTTGCTAATGTCAGGTACATAGGCTTCTCTGCAAATGTGCCAGAATCAATCACTGTTATCTGATTGAAGGACAGGTCCAAATGTCGGAGGATGTGTAGACCTTCGAATGTACCTGACTGAATCTTTGATATCTGGTTGTATGAAAGGTGCAATTTTTGTAGTGTGTAAATTAATTTAAATGTACCAGGCTGAATCGTGGATATCTGGTTAGAGGACAAGTCTAACTGTCGTAGTAGGTGGATATGTGTGATTGTTTTAGGCTCAATAATTTTTATCTGGTTGTTGGACAGGGTCAACTGTTTCAGCTCAAGTAGACCAGCTGGAAATGCATGCTGATAAATCTTTGCTATCCTATTGTAGGACAGCGACAACTTTCTAAGCTGGGATAACTTTGCAAATGCATCAGCCTGAATTGTAGTTATCTGATTGTTTGACAGGTCCAATGATTTTAGCTGGGGGAGATTTGCAAATGCAAAAGACGGAATAGAAGTTATCTGGTTATTGGAAATGTCCAATTCTTGTAGCCGGGAGAGGTTCACAAACGCACTAGACTGAATACTAGTTATCATGTTACTTGTTAAATTTAACTGTTTGATGGTTGTTGGGAGGTTATGAGGGATGCTGGGGAGGCGGAGATTGGAGCATCTGCAGGGTGATGACAGCTGACAGCTGCAGCCAGCTTCTGGGATGTTTGGCTTCTTCAGGATGATGAGAAGGAACATCAGCAGGTGTCGCATTTTTCTTCCCATGGTGCACCGGTGTCCTGTCAACTAAACAGAACAGGAAGCTCCTCTGTAAGGTCATACCAACTCTTATGTGTTGGATCTTGTATTGTTGAAAAAATTATTCTTAGCTGAGTTGAGTTACAATGGGAATTAACAAATGAGTTACAAGGGGAATATCTTGGTTCGAACAAGAAAGAAAATCCATTCAGATTCGAACTGTGCTCCTAGCTAGCACTTTTAAGTATCTTTCTTTTTTTAATCTTGCTGAAATTATTACTTTAAAATGTCGACAGTAAACTAATGAAGTAGATTAGTATGGCCTCAAAATCTGAGATTTTGGAACAGTTCTATGCATTCTGTTTGGTTTTCTTCCCATGTTTGCTGCGCCTGTGGGATACGTGATTCGGTAGTTGTTCCTTTGTAGTGTATAAAACTGTATTGAATTACTGTGGTGTTAGTGATATCTAGATGTTGATTGTCTGAAGCTGGCTATTTGAATATTCACATCAATGTTTTTGTTAACATTTGTATGCCTTTGTTGCACTATTGAAGATAAGAAGCAATTTAAGGACGGATAGCAAAAGGACAGAAAACGTAACACCTCTCTTGAAATGTTTTTCTACCGATTCATTTTAGGACTGTTTTCCATATTCAACCTTGTGTAAATAATGCAATCACGAAAATTACAAATAAACTGTGATAGTTGCTATAAGTTCGTTGAAGAGGTTTATCACATTAAGATATTGAATTGCTACAATTTCATTGTCAGAAGCACTCTCAGAGGAAACATAATAAATACAACAGGTAAGGTCTAAAACATTGTAACTAGGAGTGGGTACCGGGCGGTACAGAAAATTCAGGCCCAGGTCCAGAGGATCAGGTCCAGGTTCAGGCCCGGACCTGCTTCAGTATGTGAAGAAGTGTGAATTGACGGTACTCCCAACAAAAATAGTATGGTCCATTTCACTACAAAGAAATCTGTTTTATGGAGTATTCGACTCACACTGGTGTTCCAAAATCCTACAAGGCTAACTGCATCTGTACGATTGACTGTAAAACTTTAGATAACTTTAAACTTTACTCTACTTTGCTCTTGTTATTTCTTCGACTGGTAAGCGCCAAAACGTGTGAATGCCTGATCGAGTAATCTGTTCATTTTCTAGTAGGTCCAACATCCGGTCTACCTAGTTTTTTCAGGTCCGTTTTTTCCGGACTGGTCCAATAAGTACCGGTACTCACCAATAATTCATAAAGACTGTGGACTGGCAATGTGGCCTTCTCAAGCTGAATTTTCTGGTTCTGGTAGACTTTGTCCTAGGAGTACGACTTCACTAAGTAAAAGCCGCAGCAGCTCTTCTATTTCCCTCATCGAAACTAACCCAATCCCAAAGCAGATGTAGGTGTAGAATATTGTCAAACGTTTTCTGACGGTTGGGCTTCTCTAACAGTTATCTACCCTTCTTAATACTAATAAACGTCATAATCTTCGACCGCTTCGATCTGCTTGGAGAATTCAGTCTTGATGGTGGTATAACAAACTGTCTATACGATATGTTTGTTGTACCGATATATACTTACCTTTTACTGATTATCCGCTGTCACAAACATAACGTTACCTTTCAATCCAGTCAGAATAGCTTCGGTTGGCACTTTTTTTCTGTACAGGAACTCGTGTAGAATGCCTCCGGGACAGATCGCAGTTCTGTAGAGTGCGTCCTTCTGTAATCCGTAATGCCGTGTGACAAACAACCTAAGGTTGCTCTTACATACACATGTTGTTGATTGTCTGAAGCCGGCTATTTGAATAACAAGTCAACATTTATATAATGTGATATCATGATGAAAATGATGAATATGATGCAGGTCTTGAAATACACTTGTCAGATGTCTAACTTCTTTATACCCGCATAAAACAATATTAACTGCAAACCTGCACCAGGAAACTTTTTACCTACATCGTTCTATAGGAAAAGCAGTAACTTTGTTATAATGTTACCTACACCAGTGTGGGGTGCCAGATATGCAGAAAAAAGTACAAATGTATTTCGATCCCTGTAATGTCTATTGTTATGCAGTGTTGCGAACTGTTTCATGTCTTGTAGCCTTCAGCTTTATGTTCAATCAGGTAAATCTGCATTTTCTTCGACCCTCACCTCCTCCTGACTACAAATAGATAGCCATAGATCATGGAAGGTTCTAGCCCGAAGACGGACATTAAGCATGTTTCGTATTCTGAACCTGGATTGGGCAACAATGTATTAGGTCTTCAGTAAAACACACTACTTTTGCAAGTTTTGGCTACATTATTTGGAATTGGATTCATTTGTCTGGTGTATGCCCCATTTGAAACTACATGCCATACACTCACGTATTCATTGAGTGTTTTCGTATCATTGTCCATATCAAAGATGCAGACAGGTGCAGTCCTTCATGTACTTCTAGCTTTTTTATCTGCAGCATGGTGTGTGTCCTTGAATACCACTGCTCAAGGCTAGAAGATTCACGTATGAACCATTTTTCAAAACTAGAAGATTCACCTATAACGTTAAGCCACATGTCACGGCTAGAAGATTCGCTAATAAGCCATTTAGGACTATTCCACTATAAGACATTCTGCAAATAAATCTTGGTTATAAGCCACTGCAATTACATGTAGACATGTCCTTGCCCTTTAAGTGATACCTGTGGGACAAAGAAATTTTATAGCTGAAGCGATAATCTAAGATCCACCTTGAGGGTAAGCTCATGGGACACGAAGTTACTTTCTTTGCGACAATCTCTACTGAAGACTACATAATAACTCACCAAGGGAATCCGAGACATTTATAATACTTGGAAATCAAAAGGTGCTGATATATTATAGGCTGTAATGAATGGTCAAGAGAGAAAATATCACAAAAATAGTAAAGGCTGAATAATGTGTCGAAACGGTTCTCCTTCATATATTGCAACATATATAGTCTGATTGTGCCATTGACACAGTTTTGAAAGATGTATGTACGGGGTAAGAAGCCAACAACTGTAAAAACAGACCATACCAGCACAAAGTAGCTGCAAATTTATGCGCAAATGCAAAGAATAAGCTTTTAATGCAACACAGACATTTACTCTCAGAATATTTCAAACCATAAAATAATCCGAGAACAGAACTTTGAATATAGACTCCTTATTCACATAGGAGCTGTTGGACACCGCCATGAATACTTACAGCATGTTGATAAGTTAACGGTTTTTTCATTGATTTTGATTTTGATTTTGATTTGGCAGTACCAAGTGCTGCCTGTTTATTGTCAAGATTGATTTTGTTTTTTGTTTGTTTTGCATGACCAGTATACCACACACGCGTAACAAACCAGTTTTCTACAGGAGGTACAAGTTGCGGAAGACAGGACTTAATCCTGACTCACACCGGAAAGTGTGGTACCGGTGGGATCTTTAACGTGCTTGGGGCATGTCTCTCCTCAAAGATGGGACCTCCGGGTTTACATCCCATCCAAGTGGACGTTTCTAAGCATAGCTAGGGATTCATTTTCTTTTTGACCTGAATCGGGTGGGGAAGTCGGGTGTAAAGTGCCTTTCCCAAGGGCGCAAAATGGCACTTGCTAGGAATTCAAACACGAACATTTTGACTCTACAACTAAGTTAAGGCCATCTTGCCAGGTTTGCAATTGTTCTGTAGAGTTAGTGCTGACTGAAATAGCCACACAACAATCTACGCATCACGTATCCTCTTGGAGATTCCCTTTCCGAAAAGCTGTCTGGAAGCCCAGTTTCAATGTTGAGTGTGAGCCAAACAGCAGCCGAAGCTGAGTGACCACATGGGAATTAAAAAAAACGTTACCCTTACGTAATCGACAGAATGCCTCTTACCACATTTCTAACAACACCATCTGATCTTGCAGTAGCCTCTGAAGCTCCAGAGGGTGAAAGATTGATGGCATGGCTAGCATCTATTTCATGTCAATGCCTTCACTTCAAAGAGGCATCAACGAATAAGATCCGCAATTCTCCCCCTAGTCCCAACTTCAGGGAGTTTGACGCCTTGGTATGTTGAGATTGATGAAAGTGTTTATGGTCGAAGGTGACGATTACCCTCCTAGTGGATATCAAATTTTATGGATGACATCCTCTGCAAAAGACGGCAAAAATTGTGAGATAGGGCGAAAAAAACAAGATGGCTAAATTAGACGTACGCACTAAACGTAAAAAAAAAAGAATATGAAGCGACGAAACATGGTATCACAGCCTACAAGGCATTCATTTCTGTATTCAAGACTTGTACTAGTGTTGTAAAGGTGGCAATAGTGTGGTAGACTGTTATCACCAACAAAGTTGTAAACACACTCATGGCTTCAATATTGGGGCCACTTTTACAATTATCTAACTAAGTTTTTAGTTTCACTTCACCACAGTCATGGCTACTTGGCTAGTGTCACTTCTACAAGTACAATGCAATTTTGGTACTTTCTCGCCATGTTGACCATCTCCGAAGAAAAAAGATCTTGTTTTTTTTCTGAAATCAGGCGAAAATCAGTGCGCGTGTTGATGTAATCCATAAAATGTACTTGCCGTGGCCTTACTGAAGCTGCGACACGTCAGCGGCGTCGCTGCGTCTGAGAGATTTGACAGAACGCTCAATGAATTTCATCGATACAAAGCGCTTGTTTTTTTCTAATCTCTTCAGTCATACTTTTCAGTCGTATAGTTTGCATGATATTCCCATTATAAAGTCAATGGTAATACCGAATTTAGACCGTAGTGACGCCACCAACGCGTCGCTGCTTGAGTGAGATACCCACTTCTGGTAGCCAGTTTGATAAAGTTAGACTCGCACCGCGCATAAAGACATTTCTAGCTATAGTATAGTCTTGTCTGACAAAACTGCGAGAGAAATACACCACGGAACACATCATAACACATTGCGTATCAATAGATGATATCTCATGCTGTGTACTTTAACTGTATAAATGTTAGTATCTGAACATCTACGTAAAGTAGGCGTTAGATGCTATCACACAGTGAGTCATTGCACTCGTAGAAGGACGTGATAATCAATCATAGAGAGACTTACGTAAACTGATGTCAAATGTCCTGATTTTGCCAGCATGAGGGCAAGGTAAAATGCGTTCCATTAGGATTATTCCAGACATGATGAATCATGACAATCCGATTCGCTTTGCCCCTGGGTGGTACACCCTGAGGAATAAGCCCCATATACAGCAGGTGCTAATGCCTTACAGTCACCACTGGCAGGTCAAGGGTGTTCATGGTTCCCACTGCCTGTCTCGTCAACAGTACGATGTGAGGGACGAAATCAATCTTCAGTACGATCGCTTTGAAGTTTTCAGTCATATTTCCACACTGGAAATTTCGCGTTGAGTTATAATGGAACAGAATTCATCAACCATTAAATCACAGAACCCACTAATCATTAAAAACTTAGGAATTTGGCATTAGCCACTCCCTCTAAGGAAGAAGTCAATCCCCAGTAATTCTGTAGAAACGTTAGAAAGATGTATGGATTATACACTTGTTCTCATGTCTGTGGCCTTGCCTGAGTTTGCAAATAATGTTATCCTAATAGTATGATAGACCATCAAGATCCTTAAATCCTTCCTTTACTTTCTGTTTGCACTTTGGTTAGATCATTTTCAACTCTGTTACATTGAGTTTAAGATGTACGTTATGTTGTTATCGTAAAATTCATCTACGTGCGTTACATCAGTCGGTGTGCTTGGCTGGCTGTGAATGTTTGTCAAAGCTTTGTTCTTAATGTCTATACATCAAAGCTCTCTCAAATATATCTATACATCAAAGCATTCTCTTCACGTTATAAATCCAATGATAGGCGCCTACCAGTCGTGAAAAACAGCATAATCGGGATTGCCACCATCGCTCTGGTATTGACCAGAGAAGCCCATAATGCCTGAATGGAGTCGGTAAGAGGTAGGTAGGTATAGCACAATCCCCTGTACTCCCCCTGTATTACCCTCCACGTTAATACTAATGATAACCACTTCATTGCAAATCCATTTTCGAGGGCTACGTGCAGAAGAGAACGAAATAACTGAAGTTATATACAACGTAAGTGGTAGATAGCATAAATCAATCAATCCATTACCCGTAGGGGTCAACTGCTGATGTTTGACAACTGTAGACACGCGTCTCAAAGACGTAAAGAATGAATAGAATACATAACAAAGTAAAATGTGAAACAAAATTCATTCTGAATCTATTTTCATGGAGAAAGTAAATCATTCAATCATCCGAGGGAATCTACGAGTCAACTGTTTGCATGGTGCCTGTAAAAACAATGCGTAATTGATTAAAAACTAAAATGACATCTATTCTAAACTACCATTGCTTTCCCGTACAGTATATCTACATGTTGTCGCGTCAAAGGGTACTTTTTTTGGTATGTGTCTTTTTCAATTTCAAACGTATGAGCAATTTTCTTATTTCACATGAAATTGATATTAACTCAAAATCTGTGTGATGTAGACATATCGATTTGAAGATGTGTTTGCCAGTGACTTGTACTATGTTAGCTGTGTATGCAATTCTCAGGTAGATTGCTTTACTGTGTTAATACGTTAATATGAAATTACCAGTATTGACATACACTGTTGCTAAGGGAGCTCGGGAGATCTAAGTATACATGTCTGTGATTCTCTTCCTATAGATTTCAAGACGATTCTTCCTGACAGTGTGTTTGCCCTGGGAGCTTCATTAACACTCCCACAGGTTGCGTTGCTGGAATACTTCCCAGAAAATGTTCAAATGACGCCATGTTTTCAAGGCAAACGACGGGATTTTCAGGTCGCTCTTGGTGTACGAGTCCATTCATTTTCTCCAGTTTGATAGTGTGCCAAGTCGTTTTGACAGCATATATCCAAAGAACGGGTCCTGAACTTCGATAGGGACACGTTTGTCTATTTGGCAATCATTACACTGGAGCCAAGAACTCTCCCTGCTATCAGCACGTTATCCCGATGAGACGTTTATCGTGCTTCGTACAAAACAACATTGGTTCCAACAGCGAATAGTTGTGTAAGAGGTGGTTACAATGCAGCCTTCTTCGCAGACTTTTGTAGCTAGCAGCGATGACTGTAGGATTTTATTTTCTGGGATAAAGCTGATTCGCGATTTTCACCAAGGAAAGGGCTTAAGTTCTCTAATCCCGGGAGAGGGAGTTTACGCGCTGGCTATCTGCGCATCCCCTAACAAAACGCTGCTAGAATTCTGCTAAGGATCTAGCTACAATGCGCGTATATTACCTCCATGGAAAATGTAGTTTTTGGTATGCATGTTTGTATGTTTATGTTTCGGTAGTGGTAACTTAAGAACATGTGGATGCATTGTAATGGTATTTGGTATGTGTGTATATGTCGTGAACACAAAGGTCAATGTTTATTTGGGGATCTCCGTTGGCTGACCTTGGAACTGCAGCAAAACATCCGTTTTCTTGTACCCTTTGTCCTTGAAACGATTTTAAAGGGTGACAAAATTTAATAAAATTACAAATCGTCCATATTGTTCATCTTCAGGATTGTGGAAAAGTCGTTGACATAGAGGCATTTGCCAAGAAGAATATGTATTCGGGTCTGTGTGAGTATAGTTTGTCTTGTTTATTAGTAAACATAATAACTCGAGAAACTGTAGATGGAACTGTTTACATTTGGTGTATAGGTAGGTGTTTATAAAATGAAGAAATGGTCAGCTTATTAACCCTCTGGCGGTTTTCACGATACTGCAGCAGAACCTATGGTTTTACAACTCTTGTTCTGGACAAGCTATGGTTAGGATACTTGGATGGTAGATAGCTCTTGATAGCGGCAGGTTATAGGAAACCACAAACAAGAACGAATGACGCATATTTGCATAAATACCACCTGCTGGTCACAAATCTGCATCGTAGCAATGAGGAGACATAGATGCTGATTGCCTCTTAAATCATATATTAATATGGATGTTAGTCATTGCGAGTGCCTCTGGCATTTTACAGTAATTGGCAATGTATTCTATTTTCGTCTGATACTGAACCGTCACTTTTATTTTCTAAAAATACAGCAGACTGAGCTGGGCACTGGGCAGAAACTTATGTGATATTGTCTTTCGTTACTATTCCGTACACATGTGCATCTCAGTAACGTTATTGCTTATTTCACACCCGTTGGATGATGTGTATGATGGCGTATGATATCACATAGCTGAAAAGAAATAGCATTGCTACCGTGACCGACAGCAACAAGTGTTTTTCGAAGACATATCGGGGGGGGGGGGTCTCTGGTATTTTTTTGTTTCTTTTGTAAATGACCTAACCCTTGACCTGGGGTGGTACATTGATATGTTGGAAAAAAAGAACAGCGAAAAAAATAGGTTCTTCTCGGCACTAAAAAAAAAGAGGAAGAACAGGTAATAGCGTCGAAAAATGAAAATGGAATTCAAAAGAAATAAGCCAAAAAATATGACCAAAAAACACAATATAACTACAACACACTTGTTGCTGTTGGCCACGGTACATTTAGCTCTCACGTTGTTTTTTTCAAGAGTCATTTTTTATTCACATGTTAAGACAATCACACTCAAGTTAACAGAACTTAGATATTAAGGACACCACCCAACACAGACAGACTAGTCCGTAGCAGACTAATACGTAAGCACGAAATAAGCATAAATGAATACGAAGTGGTGCCAAGATATAATAAACTCATGGAAAAACAAATGAAACAATATGAAAAGTTTCGTATTTCTTTTGATATCATGATGTTCTTTCATAAGATTTTGCACTCCAGTACCTAAAATAAAGGAGCTCCTTGATAGCTTTGTAACTCAAGCAAGAAAGAAACTGCAAGCTTGGAAGGATTCTCATATACCAGCTTCATCCTCTACTTCGCTGTGTGAAATAGGGAAGGAATTAGGGCCAGGAATAGGTCAAGGATTTTTATCAATTTCATTCATATGCGTTTCAATAGCTGACATTCAGGCTCTACAAGCTAAAGAAAAAGGGGAGACATTGTAAAAAAAAGTCGGAAACTAAATCTGCATTGTTCACTTAATTTCACGGCGATTTCTAGCAAATAGAAGCAAGGCCTTGAGGGAGATATGTGCAGCTAATAGAGAAGTAATAAAGTTCGTTTTTCAGTATTACAAAACATTACAGTGCAGCGCTATTGTAACACACCATATCATATCAATCCCGCGGAAAATCATATAAAGTCATGATACATGAGTGTCCTCTATTGTTTCCATTTACTCAGTAGTGTCCTGATGCATGTATTTCATTTTTCAAATTGTTAAACTGTATTCGTTGAATCACTTCGAAAAAAAAAACAAGAAGAAAGAAATGGAATCCCTGCCTATGGACCTTTTTTCAGGCTCGCATTAGGAAACAAGGCACTAATTTTTCTAGGCCTAACCAAGGACGGCCTTGGCGTAAACACTTCTTTAGGGTCCAATGCGCAATGACAAGGCCGGCTGACGATAATTGTAAAGACGTGTGCAAAGAAATAAAAGGACATGGGTCAATCAATGCATATACAGTAAACAAAAATAAACTGAAAAAAGATCTTCACCATGCAAAGTTAGCAGGTTGCAATATTCACTAGGCATGAAATCAACCTAGATCAACCGAGCCTCCTTTGTTGATTTACCGATTGCCTAGTATCACGTATGATTGGAAAGGTTATATGTTGCCCTTTCCAAAAATACGAAATTTGGAAAACATATAGTCTTTTCAATACATGATGCTAATCACTGAGGGCAACAGACGTATGATCAAGGGGAATTTCAACATCTCTTTTGCCGAGAGTAATCAAGTAATTAGCCCTGATTATCAACCCAAAAAGTATGATCATAACAAATGTAATGTCATTGTAAACATTGTAAACAGGAGTTGCAATGATGCATAATGCACTAAGATGAAAGCGCATTTACGGACATATGATCGACCGAAATTAAGTTTCCGCACATTTTTGGTGTTGAGTATAAGGCCCGCCAAAGATTCCTGGAATTCAACACACCAAATAAGGACATCATTTGGCACTGGTTTAGACTTGTAACTGATGGAGCCTGACGTCGTTAGTGCCACATGGAAATAAAAGGTCAACCTGAGGACTTGTCTCCCCGCCAGTCGTTGGAGAATAGCCCGTCCGCTAATTGACTTCCGCTGACCCCTCGCTGACTCGAACTTGAACTGTAATATTTCGGTACGTTTGAAGTTAAAATCCGTAAATCCTGTTGTCATGTTCTGTTCAAGTTAGAATATAACATGAATACGGGAGAACGTCTATGGTATCCCGTAGCTAGTAGGCATTTCAACTGCTCATTCGAGTTCCCGGTAGTTAAAACAAATTCGGGAAGATACGGTAAGCCCTCGCATTGCCATGTAGTCAATCTTCAAAGTAACCTCTATATGTCTGTGCTGTATGCTGTATACAAAGCAAATTTTATTGAAGATACGTAGCAAACACCAAAGACCCGTTAAAACGACATTGAACTTTATTGTTACAAATTACCAACATCATTCGTATTTAATATGCAAAACTCAAATTGCTCTAATCCTCACAAGTGTAAGTAAACACCGACGAGTTGCTAATATTGTACCAACGACATTGCAGAATGTACTTGAATGTTAGAAAATGGCGATGAAAACCGTGCATCCAAAGTAACTAGTAATCCTTGTGTCGCACAGAAAACCATATGTTTGAATTGAATCGTATGCAGATGTTTTTTGGCAGGCATTATGATTTCACGTAACGTTATATCTGACCACTAAACGGATACAAGTCCTTTTC
The DNA here is from genome assembly GCF_000003815.2 of Branchiostoma floridae. Taxonomy (NCBI): domain Eukaryota; kingdom Metazoa; phylum Chordata; class Leptocardii; order Amphioxiformes; family Branchiostomatidae; genus Branchiostoma; species Branchiostoma floridae. Next base: position 22,912,366 of record NC_049982.1, read on the forward strand.
GACTTCGAGTGGCATGTATGCACGACCAACTACAGGCATTGTTATATAGTGATATATAAACTTTGTTTACACAAAATACTATGGTCAACTATTATATGACATAAACACAATACCCAGATGTACTCTACGACACTACATTACGGTCGTTACAGGTCACCGAAGAGGATAACTGCATTCCCTTAGTACATGTTGTTAATTTTAACATTAATCACAGATGGGGTATAAAGAATTCAACGTTAATGAAATAGAACGTCATGTTTTTTAGACAACACTCCCTTCCTACTAGAGGCTGTAAACGCTATGCGACCAAGCGTTTCTAACTGTAAAATCAAGGTCACACAACTCCAACTTTGGTCACTGTAATCTCAAAGCAGATCCTACAATGGCATAAAGTAGTACCAAACTGGCCAAGGAGTGTAGTCAGCCAAGAGGTGTACATTTGCCATGTAGCCAAACACACTCCTAAATCGACTTCACTCCTTTGCCAGCTTTAGATACTATCTAATGCTACTGTCAGATCTGCTTGGAGATTAGGGCACTCAACTGTTGTACCTCAATCCCCAAAGGGCGACTCGGCGACCACGCTGCCCCCGAGCTACCGACGCATTTTATAGATAAAAAGAAACAAATCTTCTACACTTTGTGTGTTTGGCTGTCTTATCTAGTCATACTTTTATACATTTTGCATGATATCACAATTGTTATGAAAACAATGGTTAAACAAATCCAATTCGAGTCGTAACGATGCCTTATAATTAGCGATAGCCGTCTAGTGGAAACTATCCTCAGTAGGGTATTACTACAAAAATACACGGTTACATTCGAGATGGACTGTTAGTCATATACATGCGGAACGATCGTGTAGAAGGACGCATCAGGTTTGTAATGGAAATATAGCATGACTACGTTGATTGCTAAACGTCATTGAATACACTGCCCAAAATGTTTTTTCTTGTCTATCTTGTTTTGCTTCCTCACAGAAAATTTTTCTTCCAGGAAAAAAAAATTATTCTGTCCCCAAGAAATCTTAGAAAAATGTGATTGTCCATGAAGCAAGCAAATTTTTACTTGTTTAGTTTTTGAGACGATTTGAGATTAGTTTTTTTGTATTTCCAAAAATGCCTTTTCTTGTATATATTGTTTTGCTTCCTCACAGAAAATTTATCTTCCAGGAAAAAAAACAAACTTGTATTTCTTACGAGTTGAATCTAGTGATAAAAAAACAAGAATTTCTAGTTTTTTTCTTGCATTATAAGAAAAAATAAGAAGATTTTGCTTAAATCTCTAGAAAAAAAATTTGCAGTTTCTCGTTTCGCTTGAATTTTATTCTACATTTTCTTCCTGCAAGAATGTTTTTCTTCATATAAGCATTGTCCATGGGGTAAGAAAAAATCATTTTCGGCAGTGTATTCAGCATCGGTAGTCAAGTTCTCTTGTAGCTCTTACGTTTTCGTCTTGGCTAAAGCGCCAGGATGCCGGCTTCGTGAAACAACTTAATTTCTGAAACTCTCTAGGGGCGTAATGTTTTCAATATTGTCTCCGTGGTGCCAGACCACAAAATGTCAGACGGTATGAAGTCAATCTTAGCCACCAGTGAGATTCACTTTCGGAGGCAGAACACTTTTAATGCGACCAGAAACACTTAATAACTAGGAGACCTTCTCCAAGGACCCGAAAGCCAGGCAGACCATCCTCCTACGCAGGGACATCCAACAGCGAAACCGCCTGTCTGGGTGTACATCCAGACAGGCGGTTTTGCTGTTTGATGTCCCTGCGTAGGAGGATGAGACAGACAGATTCAGTTTATTCTGCAAGTGCACCTTCCTTAGTCTACCCTGTCAAGATTCCACTATTCGCCGTATGGATTTCTCTTTCCTAAGCTCCCAGATATACAATTACATAAAAAGAATCATCTACATTAGCCTGTTATAGCAATTCAGGTATACTGAGAGTTCATCATCATCATCATCATCATCTGTCGACCCCGGGGGTACGGGGTAAGTCCGTGCACCACTGGGGACCATGCCAGGCTGTCTGCCATTGTCTGAGAGTTACGATAGCCCTCATAATATTGCTTTATATATATTTTATTGTGTCAAAAATGCCCATCTATCATTACAGAAAATATACATAAAGCATTTTAAGTGTGCAATCGCTTTCCAATTACAATATCCCATCAACTGCAGTATTTACGACGGATTATCATAATGTATTCACTGTACAACTTTGCAATTCTTAGAACTCTAAATACTTTTTTTTTCGACAGAATATGTTCTCACTATTGATGACAGACAAACTACAACTATCACGGATGTCGAACACAATAGATAAATAGTTGGTGTTGATATCTATCTACTGTCCCTATCGTCCTGTTTAGTCCAGCTGCGGCTCAGTTCAAAACCCTAGCAGCCATAGTCCTACTCATGAACATATGTACGTTATCCTAACATTCAACATGTGTTCCTATTGCTTTTCTGTCCTTTAATCAATAAAGCGCACTACAGAAACTTCCTTCCTTTAAGTTTAAAATGGATTCTTATCATTCATATGTACACGATTCATTTCTAACAAGTGTTGCCTTGGTCAGCTGGTGATTTGATTTTTTTTTTCAAAAATAACAACGTCTGATACTTTCACATGTATAGTTGTAGACTGAATATTGTCCTGCGAGACCGACGAGTGCCTCTACTTACTTACAAATTAACATTATATGTACAAACGGTTTCAGATGTTGATCATCTTGTTTATCTATAATTTTCAATGGAAAATTAACACAGCAAGTGATTAGATAAATCAATAACATCTTGCGAAATGATAAACTTTCATATGTCTTAAGTGGATGCCAATTTAAGTTTCCAGAAGCCTGTCTGGTGTAGCGTAACAACAAAAGGGTATACATTTGGACCATACCCAGAGGTTCTGGGTTCGAATCCGTTGATATGTACGTGTTGTTCCGATGCTTTTCCTTACATTATTTCTATATTCCAGTATTATTTCAGAAATTATTCTTATTGGCAGTACTATTAAAGCCAACATAAGACGTGTTGTTACCGGTATACCGGTATACCGGTATTTCTGGAACAAATAAAGTTGGTGCTGGTGTTTTGACCTCAAGTTCATACTGAATATGGTTGGGTTAATAGCTAACCGGGCAATCAGCGTTATCGGATCATTTCATCACGTCAACATTGTCAGTGCTTCAAAAAACAAAACCGTTGCTGTTTTGTTTTTGAAGATCCGAAAAAGTATTTTCTGAAGCACAATCTTAGAGATCGGATCAATGGTAAAATGGATAGTCACTAACGCCGGCAAGGCATTTACTCTCTGGTTGTATTCAAACAACTTTGTTATCCAGAAATATTATTCGCGGTTGTCAAATTTGTAGTCGTCGTAAGTCTTGTTGTCAACAACGTCTCCTCACAGCATATTGCTAACGTTAAATGTAGGTCCTTATGTTATGTACATGTAGGGTCAGAATGATGAGTCAGATCGATGAGAATGAAGAGCCGGTGGATGTCCGTGTACACCCGCCCAGCCCGCTGAAGCTGCCCGGTGATGGAGTCAGGTCCCCCCCGCTCGGACTCAGCCTGCACGCCCCGGCTGGTGATGTGGCTGGGCAGCTCCGGCACGTGCCGAGATCCTTTCTAACGGCCGGGCGACTGAAGGCGTGTGGCGGGTAGTTCTTGAGGGTGGAGAGGCTGATGGCCGTGGTAGAACGCCTGGAGGAGAAGACGAACGAGGCCGTGGATTGTGGGTTCTCCTTCTCTCGACAACAGAGCGTGACGAGCAGCCCGGACTGGAAGTTGGAGGAGAAGAGCGCGTAGAGGACGGGGTTGAGAGTGGAGTTGAGGTACACCATGATGCGGATGAACACCACCACGTTCACGGTGGTAAACTTGTCGTCGGCCAACGCCTGGAACTGTTCGTCCGGCAGGAATATGATACACATCTGGAACACTCTGTGAGGCGTCAAGCACACGAAAAACGTCACCACCACGGCAACCAGCATGTTGATGACCTGGAAATTAAAAACAAAAGAGGCAAACCAGATTAACTACCTCAAACAAACAGATCAGCCACCATTCAAAGATTACAGATGCTATATACAGTATATACAGCTTCGTTGGAACAAATCCCGTATCTCTTATCGACAAGCACAATAAACAGGGTAGCACAGAATAACGTCCCGAACTAAAGACTAAAACTCTTTCTAGTGGCGTGCATGTCGGGTGATCGACAACAGCCGGGATTCGGACCCATGGCTTCTTGGTCCAAAGCACCCCGGTATAAGGGCAGCCACGGCCCGCACTATTCCAGCTCCGAAACGCACGGTCCAGCTACGGCCTGTACGGTCCAGCTACGGCCTGTACGGTCCAGCTACGGCCTGTACGGTCCAGCTTCGGCCTGTACGGTCCAGCTGCGGCCTGTACGGTCCAGCTACGGCCCGCACGGTAGCTTTTTCACTAAAAAATGCACTAAAGCACTACTAACCTGGCGACGGGACCGCATCTGGGCCATCTTGCGGATGTCCCGCCCCTGCTCGGTTGACGGCACGTCGCACAGTCGGCGGCTGATGGCCGTGTAGAGGCCGAACAGAAGGAGGAGAGGAACCACGAAAAACAAGATCGACACTACGGTGATGTAAATCATCCCAGACGTGGAACTAGAGTCGGTGATGCACAACACAAAAACGTCGGTGCCATTCGTGCCGTTGGTCGGGGCGTCCTCGTACAGATCTGTGAAGGTGAACATCGGAGAGGACAGCGCCAGGGAGAACGCCCAGATGGCAGCGATGGTACAGAAGATGCGACGGCGAGTCAGCGTCCGTTTGGCCTTCAGCGGGTGGCAAATGGCGTAGTAGCGCTCCACGCCGATGGCCGAAATGGTCAGGATGGACGCTTGGAAGGTCAAATACTCGTTGTAAGACTGGATCAAACCTGTGGAAACACATAGGGAAAGGGTTGGGCACTTTCTTTGGGTTCTGCATACACCTGATATCAGAGATGATTTCAGCCACACGAATCCGTTTGCGAAAATATCTTATAACGTTATACAAAATCATGTAGCCATACAGTATTTATTTATTTATCTATTAGAATTCTCCATATAAACAATGACAAATGGAGGGTATGGCGGAACAGGTGCCAAAGGACACATTTTCAAAGCCGCCTAACCGAAATCATAACAATAATAATCATAATCAAATGATGATACACATAAATACAAGAACAAATATCATAAACAACGCAAGGCTCGAAACAGGATAAATCAACGTAACAACACACATACACTATTAAGTAAGTCTAAATCTATGGAATAGTCATTAGAATGCGGACAAATTAGCGTGGCCTTGTAGCAAGGCAAATGGCGCAACTGCGTGAAAGTGACCATGTCTGTTCTAGGCTGAAGGTCTGTCGGAGTCAATTAAGTATATATGAAAAGAGTTTTCGTTTAAAGGCAGTCACATCAGACGGGCTTGTGGCTGTAACTCCCAGCCCTCTGTTCTGAACATCATCAATAATGTAACCGATGCGTTGAACTCCACATGTTGATTGAATCATATACTTGTACGTAGCCTAAATCCATTCGTATCCAGTTGTGTAGTCACTAGAACAGGTCCACTGGTAGTGATGTATGTGTTTAATTACCATGCGCTTTCCCAAATGCCAAGTGCTAAGCAGAGAACACAGTATGCAAAATGTACCGTATCAAAAATCTTTTATGCGACTCCGTCAGGGTTCCAAGTCACGACCAAATACGATCATTGATCGGGTCTCCAAGATTGTGATAAGTGCTACAAATGCCTTATTAAAAAAAAACAACGCAGCAGTGTTTTTGATTCAAAGCACCGACAAAGCAGGCGTGATTGAATGTCCCAATGACGGTAGGGCCTGATCCCTTTCACGCTGGCAGACAGCACGTTCCTGAGCCTGCAAAATCAGAGCAGACAGATGGAGTCATTCTGTCCTCAACCACATGACCAGAGGCGGTACCTATCTACACTATCGGTGGGCACCGGTACAGAAAATTCAAGTCCAGGTACGGTCCATGTTCAGAGGACCAGGTCCAGTTCCAGTTCCGGACCTGAACCTGGACCTAACTATCTGTAAAAACTTGTGAAATGACCGGGGATGCGCGATACTGAAAACAATGGTCCATTTCGCTGCAAAGGATCCTGTTTGTTGGCGTATCCCACGTCCAAAGGCATTTTGAAATCTGTCTATTCCACTTCTTGCACTGTTTGTATCAGTTTTATCGTGTTAAGTTTTCCATCTCGATAGTTAACACGATATCGTTTTCAATTGACGTGAATGATTGGAAAATTGTTGTTTATCGCGAAGCCATTCTACCAAATTGAGTTTCGAGAGTTTGGAGTGGATTGTAGCATGGTTGATAACCACGTGTAATGTAGTTACGCATTTTCCTTGTGAAGTTCCATTCATGTCAAACTGTTGCTCGGGACCACGACATTGAATTAATCTATTTTCCATCTCCGATGAACAGATATTAATGAATAGGAAGACATTCCAGGTCCTCTCACAGCGATTGAAAAGCTAGTGGTTGTAAAAAGATGGAAGAGTGCACTGTGGGTGTAGTAACGTGTTGTAGACTTAATACCTTCAATTGTTAACATGTACACGGAGGTTTTGTGGCCACTTGATGTGTTTGTTTGTGCCGTTGGTTGGTTGGTTTCTACACTTGCGCATTGGCATTTCAATGCTAGGCACTTCGAGAACACTAATATGTTTGGCACAGTTACTTACATGTATAAGGTCCCAGAACGCCTAGGACCTTTAGTAACTGTGTCCAAGCTGTTAAGTAGCAGGCATTGGCTGGTGTCCAGAGTTTTCTCACCACGCGACAGGAAGTACTGTTGGCCCGTGCAAGGATGTTTTACCCATACCAGTATACTGAAGACAGTTTGGATGTCATTGAACATCAGCATAAACAATAGAAACCCCCAGAAGTAAAGCAAATTACCAAAAGCTCTAGTTTGACCTACTCTCAAAGCAGAGGTTCGGCTTCGTTTTTACGCGCTTATATGCGTTTTTAGGCCTTTCTATTTTCTGCTGTTTCATTCCAAAGAGAAGTAAATTTTACAAATATTAAACCCGATTAAAAACGCATAAAACACATTAAAAAAAACGCCGGAGCCGAACCTCTGCTTGGAGAGTAAGATGGACCGTAGTCGGTTATTTTTGTTTGTGCATACTTTAAAAAGTAAGATGGTAGTTTGGCTATATTTACGATACAGGGTACACATCATCGGCTACGACTTTATCTTTGATCAAACACCATGGAATAAACCCATTCAAAGCCACAGCCGCGGTGGTCTGTGGAATTTCCGGCTTGTTTTGTGGCTGTGAATCATGTGGGAGCTTAAGTTAATACCGTTGTCACACAGAGCTCAGAGAAAAGACGACCCTTGACGTGACTTTATCAGATGAAGTTAATCTCACTTTGAAAACGCACAGTGCGAACCAAATGCTGATTGATGACAACAAGAGGGGGATAAGTGCCTAGCGAGGCGGCTGTAATTGGACTTGCTCACCACTAAAGCAATTCGATGCAAGGGGTATTTTGTTATCCCTGTAACAGGAAGCCGACAATTAACACCGTGTTCCAGTACAGATAAATCACCTTTTGAACACGTGGTCAAAGAGGCCGTTGGAACAATAAGTCCTGATATCCTTGTGTCGTCTCTCTGTCTGTCTGATAGACAGTAGCTACATGTACGGCCAGACTAGCAGGCACTGAAGCCGACTTAGAGTCTGACCTTCTATCGAATGTTGTTGACATAATATGGGCAAGGGGTGTGTGTATGAATACTTTTTTTCACAACTCTTTCTTTCTTTCCTTTTTTCTCTTTCCTTCTTCCTCCCTTCATTCCTTTCTTTCTTTCTTTCTTTCTTCCTCCCTTTCACTCGTGCGTCTTTCCCACCTTCCCAACTTCATTCCTTTCTCAAGTCATCTAACAGGTAACGTTATATCGGTTAACCCATATCGGAAGATTTATACAGCGGGAGTTTCTACAGCACACGCACACATCACACGTACATGTTTTGGTACCCTCAGTAGAGCTCCGTCAAATCTATGCAGTTTGATATTATCAAAAGTATACCTAGGCTTTTTTTTTTACATTCTGGGTTTCAAATTAGCAAAAGTCCACCATCACGTCTGAAACATGTTTGATAATATGTCTCTTTTGTTCACGCTTTTCAAAGACGTTACGGTCTATCAGTCATCCAGACAGCTTTATTGCCAATAAGGCCTTTTTGGCACTTATGGTGCAGATCTCCCGGCAAAGTAACCTACATTCTTATCGTCTACAATTCTTCCTGTTCGTCCGTCGGCATCGTCTACACCAGATAAGTATGAAGCATGGGCGTTCGGTATAATCTGTAAAAGAGTCTGTTCGACACTGATACGCAGTCTGGCTCTACATGTGTCCAATTTGCACTATTTTTCCAGCAATTTGTGGAGCCTGGTAGAAGTTACAAGAAGGACAAGCGCCAAGTTTGACAGGAAAGGGGAATTCTGTGGGTACCTCACTGAAAACTGCGCAACGTTGGCGGTGTCGCTGCGTCCTGAATTGGATTGGTCTTACCCTTCATATTGCAAACAGCATGCAAAAGTACAAGTACGACAAAACACACAAAGCCTTTTTATCAATGAAATTCGCTGAGCGCTCTGCCCAATCGCTCGGGCGCAGCGAAGTCATGCACCTGAGATACCCGCTTTACCGCCATAACGTGGTGGACGCATTCTACAAGCAACGGGATTGCAAATTCAGCTGAGAAAATTATGCAGATACAGTTTTCTAACTAACGAGCTTAATTGAAGGATGGAAGCCTTGTGACACGCACGTCAGTAGTGATAGAGATTAGAATTTCCTCACGCAATGTGTATAGTAGATATGGATCTGGAAATGGATTCCTGACGCACATAGTTGCGGTATAGGTTAGCGTCAGACGGCCATTATTCCGTTGCCTACTGCTGTGCTATGACGACCGGATCATTGAAAGGCCTGGTATTTTGTAAGGGGGCTATTATCGTGACGCAAAAACTCCACACGAATCTGACAATCTAAAATGGACTTTCAGGTAAATAGTATGTAATTTACGAGGATATACATCGAATGTATCTTCACATTTGCACTGATATTAGTGCTATCGCAAGCCAGTCATCTATTCATTTTTCCGTGCGGACTCACTGAAGTAACTGAAATTGCAGCGTGGGAGTAAAGGGAATGAACTGCATGTTCGGTCACCTCAAAGCTCACGTCTCTAAGAATCGATGGCATTAATTGATTGGCTAAAAACCCTGTTATTAACCAGTCCCATCTAACTCATTTTATCCAGAAATCACGACACGTTTTGGAGATGTTTTCAATACTGGGTGGGATTAAGCTACTCTCCAAGCAGAGGTTAAGCTCCGGCTGTTTTTTAACGTTTTTTTAATCGTGTGTATCGGGATTTCTATTTTGTATTGTATCTTGCTGTGTTTTGACACAGCAAGATACAATACAAAATAGAAAGCCCGAAAAATCGACTAAAAAGCGTTAAAAAGCCGAAACTCTGCTTTGAGAGTAAGATTTAGCCTATAGCTAGTATCCAGTCTATCGTGTATTGGCTAGGTTCTCTACGGGTGGGGCGAAGCTTTCTGCTGCCGGGGTTATCTTTGGAACCCGGTAGAAGTTTTACGTGGTGGAACTTTTGCACAGCACCATTGGGTAGAAAGAACGTGTACTTCAGACACGATTTCTGGGTGGACTTTGCGCAGCACCTTTCAATATCCAGAGCTGTCGGACAAAAGTAGAGTTTTAGGTTACATCACATGTGGTAGCCTCATACATCATTCATCTTCATTACCCTGCTCAGCTAGCTTCACACCGGATACAGCGCGCCGAACCCTCTCTCAGTGGTGCTTAAGTCGTGATCACGATTTTGGTCTGCTTCCAAATTGGAACGCAACATGCATGGACATCTAGAATCTACAGACTGAAAACTTTACACAAGTGAACAAAAATAAGAGTATCCCAACCTACCAATTTCATTTTGTCGAACTTATTTCTTGTCAGTATCTTAATCGTAAATACAACATCTAAGGCTTTAGGTGGGAAACGATCATCAATATGTTTACAAACATGACATACATTTTTTTGCATACCAACATATAGCGAACCAGTGCTTTTCAGGAGAAATTGCATGTAATACATCAACCTTTGCTAGTGATAAGATTCAATTTAATGGCTTTGTTCACTTTGTTCAAGAGAATGCCATTTTATATTCAACCGTGTATATGGTATTACCGACCTTATTTCGCGAACACATCAGTCATATAAAGTAAAGCGCCAGACGCCCGTTATTGCGATGCCTACTGTCGTGCTATGACGACCGGAACATTGAAAGGCCTGGTATTTTGTATGGGGGCTATTGCCGTGACTCAGAAACTCCGCACCAATCGATTTAAAGATATGGATTAATATAAGTCTTGTCGCAAGCCAGTTATCTGTTCATTTTTTTCCGTGCGGACTCACTGAAGGAAATGAAATTGCAGCGTGGGAGTAAAAGGAATGAACTGCATGTTCGGTCACTTCAAAGCTGACGTCTCTAAGAATCGATGGCATTCATTGATTAGCTAAAAGCCCTGTTCTTAATCAGTACCATCTAAGTCATTTCATCCGGAAATCACGACACGCTTTGGAGATGTTCTCAATACTGGGTGGTATTTAGCCTGATATCCAGTCTATCGTGGATTTGCTAGGTTCTCTTTGGGCGGATGACGATTTCTGCCGCCGGGTAAATCTTTCGAACCCGTTAGAAGTTTTACATGGTTGGAGTTTTGGACAGCACCATTTGGTAGAAAAATGGCCGAGAACGTGCAGCGTACTTCGGACACAATTTCTTTGTGGATTTTGCGTAGTTGTTATAGTATCCTGCACGGCAATACACATTGGCATTATGACCAACTTTCTACCAAATAACGCTGTCCAAATCAATCCCACGCACCCAGTGTTCAAAACACTCCGGAAACGTATCATAACCGGGAGCTCAGTAAAAGGTCTTCGACGTGGGTGTTAATGGAAATACAAAACTTTAGCATCTGTGAAAACTATTCAAACGGCACGATACTAGACAAAAACAGATTAGTGAAAGGTCTGCTTCCAAATTAGAACGCAACATGCCTATGTACATATATAGGCTAGAATCAACAGAAAAAAAAATATTTAAAAAATGGAGGAAATAGCAACCTAGCAATGTTACCAAATGCCTTTATGCTTGTTTCGTTGACTTTAAAAAGGCCTTTGATTGTGCATGGCAAGAATGTTTCTATGTAGCCAATGTCTGTCACAGGCCATTTTTCTTTCCGATGCCTTATTGTGTATTCATAGACAAACGATTCGCTCACGGTCTCCAGAGCTGTCGGACAAAAATAGAGCTTTAGGTTACATCACGGGTAGTAGCCTCATACATCTTCATTACCCAAATCAGATAATTTCGGCACAGTGTCAGCAGTGCTAAATGCGTGATCACGACTTTGGTCTGCTTCCAAATTGGTATGCAACATGAATTTACGTCTAGAATCTACAGAAAAAAATCTTTAGAAAATTGAGAAAAAATATACCCCCTACCGATTTTATTTTGTCGCTCTTACTTTTTTGTTAGCATCTTAAGCAATCTTAAGTAATCGGAAATGCAACTTTTGTTACATTTTTTCAAAGGCTTAAGGTGGGAAACGATCATTAAATGTGTGCACGTATAAAATAACCTTTCTGTATACCAATAGATAGCTAAAGCTTTTCAGGAGAAATTACGTGTCATACATTCATCTTTGCTAGTGATAAGATTCAATTTTATGCCTTTATTCACTTTGTTCGTGAGAATGCCTTTTAGATTCAACCGTGCATGGTGCTACCGACCTCATTTCGTGAACACAATATGCAGTCATATAACATTGGTCTGATGTCTCCTTGACCTTGTAACAGGAAGCAGATTGCGCGTAGATTGCCTTTTCACCGTCGGACGACCATTGCCGTGATGATTGTTGTGTCTAGTCCATATTGAAAGTTTCGATTGCTTCTAACTTGTATGACCTTTTGCTATTACTGCTGAGATTAGGTTCTTAGGGCGGGGGTCGCTTTTGCACTTCCTCGCTGACCTTGGTACATCTCTATAAGGTGGTGTTGACAAGAACAATGTAAATGCTGGCTACAGGTTTCTTGGGGATAGAACAACCCATATTCTCAAAAAGAGGCATTTTATGTTACCTTGCCTCCTAAACTCAGCGATGATTATCTTTTTGCTCTAAGTGGTAACGTTAAGACAAGGGCCGTTCTGAGTTGCCCACATACTTTGGAAGTTGGCATGCATATTTCAGGATAGAGATTGCGATCTACCATGATCGCCTCTTCTGCCTTCAGGGCCTTTTCGACAGAACCTGTTAGGGTGGTCTCCCATTATAAATCATTGATAATATTTCACGTCTATCCATTGATCAAAGAGGGCCTGGCTTCTTCAGCCAACAAATCATCAATTGTCACATTGCTTTTATTTTTATTTTTCATGTACTCTCAGGCGACAACTTCGTTTTTACAGAGTGGAACCTCGGCTATAGTTTCTTCCCAGCCATCAACTGTTACCATAAACAAGCTATTGTTATGATGTATTTCTTAAAAAACACAATGAGTATTTTTGGGAAATAAGAAAACATTGATGCTGCCTATGAATTTGTAAAGACTGCAGTACTGGCGACAACTCTTCCGTGAAGGTAATCATAAAGAAATAAAAGAATAGACTTACACATGAATCTCCCGAGCAGCCACGGTTTGGGGATCCAGGTCTCCAGCAGTGCCACGGGCATGGACACCACCAGCAGCAGCAGGTCCGCGATACTCAGGTTCACCAGGAAGAAGTTGGTGGGTGTTCTCATGTCCACGTTCTTCCACACCACGATGCCCACCAGCATGTTGCCGGACACTCCCACCACGAAGATGATGCAGTACACCACGGTGACCACCCAGAGGGAGATGGACGGGAGGTCCGGGTCACTCATGGTCATCTCAGAGGTCATGGTCGCCTTGACCACTGAGGTCAAGCTTCTTGGTCTGAACCTGAGAAAATGGGGAAGTAAGCTTTATTTACAGGTATTGGGAAATTACTGGATTTTCGTCATCAAAACGTATACTCTCTACCAGACTAACTACGCTGGTTATACGGAGAATATTTGCCAGGGGAGTTTGGCCTCCATAGTGTTTTTTCGGCTCAGTTAAGGGAAATGTTGACCCTATTTCTGCAAAATTGTACTCTCCGCACCTTCTCGTGGAAGCTAGTCAAAATGTACTTGACTGTTTAGTAAATGATAAGATAGAATTGTTAAGTAATAGAAAAGAATTGATTTGGTATGATTTAAACGTTTTTATAGCAATAACGGTATAAGGATGTATAAGTTCCTATCAATAAGCCAGTAATATAACTTTTCACAGTAACTGGATATGATCGCATATCATGCCATCACCAACCACTCACAACACACACCCACTGTCACCAGCACCAGCACCACACTTGGAGACCTGTCCATATTGACTCCACAGTCGTGTCTTTTCTTGCCGCCCATGGGCCAGCTGCCAGTCAATTACAGACGTGGCAAGGCGCCTTTTCTTTCGGAAATTCTTAGAATTCACTAACGCATCCTAGGTGAGTGATTAGATTTGGTCAATCGCGACAGAAGTACAAATCTAATAAACTTGCTTTCAGTCGCCACATCGGTGAAATGTAATTTTGCAAGGCTTGCAGAAAACGAAGATGAAGTAGTGCAGATTTGCAACATTGGTCGATCGTCTTGAAACGAAATGAGCACTGAATGAGCTAGAGTTTGGGCTCTCACATCCATGAAATACAATTTGGCAAGGTTTGTGTGGACTTAGCATCTTCCAGCATTGCAAAAAGCATCTCGTACAAAATTAGTTTAGTCCTTGAATCAGGACGAGTTGGATTCGTGTTTGCTTGAATGTAGAACAGAATTCCGGTCACAAATTTGAGGTGTTAAAAAAAATCGACGAGAAATTCGCGAAATCTTTCATTTTCTTTTACTTTTAAAGGCGATCAAAATCAGAGACTATCCAATTTAAATTGATTAAGAGAGAAAGGGCTGGTGTGGGAGGGATTGGTGAAAAATACAATACAGGGCTGACTTCTGAACACGAAACAAGATGTGCCTGCAAAACCAATGAACACAAACGCTCATCGATTGCTTCGTTGTTTCCCAAATGTGGTTGTCGAAAATCGTACTGGTGATGTGAATTAGTACAAACCAGCACCAAATTTGATTCAATGATTGAAAAACGGAAATGACGGAGAAAGTCCTTTTCAAATTCCTTCGCGCCAACAACTGCCCGCTTTCGGTTCTCTCCTTTCTTTATAGTATCGTAAGCTTGACGAAAATCGGAGCTAAACCAATCTACATGCGGCCTAAAGATCCAGAAATGAAAATCGCTTAATAAATCATCCGGTTTTCGATCCTTTGTAACATTTCTGAACTGGAATTAGTTAAAATCGACTCGCGGTTTTGAACAATAGCTGTCCAAAAAAAACCTGCTACAAAAGTATTTAAAATGTACCCATGATTAGAGGCTACAGCAAATCTGCTAGTCAGCGAAGAACTTTCTTTCAGTGCGTTCCTAGTTCTCCCGATCGTTGGCGAAGAAAATGTGTTACGGAGACCTCCAATTAGCTTTGACCTAAAGCCAATTTCAGAGCCATGATGTTTTGAAGCGGTCGGGATGCTGGGGTGAGCCATTTCGTAATTTGCTACCTTCTGGGAATAATAATGAAGAAGTGTTGGCGTAGTAACTTCATTCATGGAGGAACGGTTTGTACCGTTCGATATCTCAGCGGAGTTTCTACTGCGAAAACGCCCTTCGACATCTAAAGTGATTTCAACACCATACAAATGGAGCATACAGGTCAGAGTCAGATGATCTATAGTTTTTATAGATTTATAGTTTCGTGCTAAGGAAAAACAATATATATCTAGTACAAACGACTTGTGTCAGCGATCGTCTGGCCAAGCATTGCTCATACAAGTCATGGTACATGGTGTATGTCTGGCCGCAGTATTAGGGGACTGTCTATATACGGCAACAGAAATAACATCAACAGGAAAAACAAACGTAGACATATTCATCCCTAGCCTGTGCGCATACTAACATCACATTAAACACAAACCTGCAATCTCTTGTGGCATCTAAATTTTAGCTCAGTAGTTATGAAATTGTTCCAATTTTAAGAGTATATAAATCTATTGGGAAACTTCGTTCGTAGTACAAAAAAATTCAGGCAGCCTGTTGCAAGGAAACCCACAAGTACTACCCACTACGGTGAAATAGGCATTGTGTCTGTCGGAGGTGCTGAATTACTAGTAGGTCTTAGATCGTACAAGCGGTTATGTTTGTAATAAGTCATGGAGAAAGGGAACATACTTACACGTCCGGTCTATTGTCCAGAGCTCACTGCTCGACGTGCGCTCCTCATTCAATGTCAGATATCGCTCTGGCTCTGGCTCGACAAATGGGTAGCACTTTCTCAAGGTAAATCCCTGACGTCATCAAGACCCACGTGAGTCTCCTCAACGTTAGCCCGACGCTGTTTAAGAAATTGATTGATGGATGGCTCTCCTTGATTTCATGCCTTAGTAAGCATCTCCTAAAAAGACTTTGGGGAGTTAGCGAAATGCGCTTAGCCAGTGGAACGGACCGCCGCTGTTTTTCGTGCGTTGAGAGAAACGTTAGAGCCCGCAGACATCAAACCACAGTAACTGTACAGAGTTTGATCATGAGCTCTGTTCCATGTCCGGAATACAAATTACCTCGTTCCAACCCTCCGTTCCAAGAGCCCAAGGCGTAATGACTTAATCTATCTTAAAGATCCCGCGTGTTTTAGCATTCTTTTTTTGTGTGTAGATGTAACCTGCGCCCCTGACTGTGTGAAAACAATCAGCCATGGGACTTCTAGCCCTTCTGACATTTGATATCAATAACAAGTCGTAAATATTTGATTGACCTACTACTATAGCATGTAAAAGACTAGAATAAAAGGCCATGTTTATGTTCAAGGATAATGTCAGCATACCGTTTAATTTCCTGGTCTGCTGTGCGGTTATGGAGTCTACCGTGCTGGCATTTAACGAGGACATCGGCTTGAAGCGTTTTATTGTTTTACCCACAAATGACTTCATCTAGACAGAAAGAACCATAGGACAACCTATTCAGCTACCACATTTTAGCAGTATGCTCTTCCACGGACCGGGTCGATATGTGACTGAGGCACATGTCGCAGTCTCAAGCGAAGCAAAATATTACAAGCAGCCAAGCAGTTTACAACATCATTAATCAGACGATGCAATATCCTTAAAGTCGCTATTGCCAACAAGTCAAGCGTTTCAATTTTGCTTGTCAGGAAGCTCGAGCGTGCATGCCGTCCACGTTTATATATTTCATTTACGAATCTTGCTAATTGATTACATGAAGGAATTTCATTAACTTGATACTGTACAACATAATTGAATCAATTTATGACGCTGTTAATTACTTGTGCTATAAAAGTCTAAGTTGAAATGCATAACTATTACACTGTGTTATAATATGTCATATCCGGCGTAGCATCAGCCTAAGGTGGTATTGTCAGAACAATATTTCTTACTTGCCTAAATGCCCATTAAATGCGACGTGCGATCATAATGAATCACAAGAGCTGACAGAATAGATAATAGACTATGAAAGCCTGAAAGCCATGGTGGATAATCTTGTTAGCTTTTGATCATATCATTGGTAATCAACAAGGACTGTATAGCATATAACAGCGAAACAGGTCAGCTAGCAACATGTAGGGGTCATGAAACAGGAAATGATCCATGGCCAGTGCAATGCTTATTGAACGTTGATATGAAATCTAATGGTAATGGCCTTGTAGTAAGGGTTGTTCACCTTGAATCTAAGGGTTCTGGGTTCAAAGCCCTGGTAGATGCCAATGCTGTGTCCTTTGGAGAGGCGTTCTAAGCCTATTTCCTCGCTCCACTCAGTTGAAAATGAGTACATAATTTCGATTAGGGGACGTCTTTCGGGGTGCAATCTGCGTATACGAAGTCCACATAAGCTCCGTAATAACATTTTTGTTTCAGGTAGTTTGTGGCCGAAGAATTCGATTTTTTTTGTTCGAGAAACAGGCCACACAACGGCAGGATAAAGTAAAAGCACAGCTTTACGGGATAGATGTACGTACAAGTGGGGTCGTGTGGCGCAATCAGTAGGTGGTTCAGTTCAATACCGACTTTCCTCACTTCACTCGGTTAAAATCAGTAGCTAGCTTTGGAGAGGGCCGTCCCTCGGATAGGGAGTGAAATGGAGGTCCCGTGTTTCAGGGCACACGGTATAAGTTCCCACCGCACTTATCGAGTAAGGGTCCTTTCGGTGTGAGTGTTTTAAAACCTATATTTCTATGGCCGCACCTGGGGGAATTGCTATCGTATTGAGGTCACCTAACTTAGTGCCGAATCGTAGCCGCTCCAGACCCTTACAGTTGTAAGCTTCTAGCAATTCAGCCCCTGGCTGCAAAGAGAGAGTAGTCAACCCACCCAATAACAAATGTGACAGGTCCCTTAAGCTGGAGGTACCGTATTTGAGGAGATCCGAGCGTTGATCATATTAAAGAGCCACTGCACGTATATAAGATAGTATGGGGATCTTCCCATTATGAGTAGATAAAACCTTACAGCCCGGTCTTACCCAGCTTATACGTACAGCTTATGTGAATTCGAATCAAAGAAATCATGATACATGTACAAATGATAGAAGACTACATTACAATAGCATTGCAACAGTTGTGCGAAGAAAGAAGGCATGATCAAAGGACTGTGATCAAAGGATCATGACATGAGCCGCTAATAGGGTTAATAAGCACCTGCACTAGAATGATTCGCCTCTACTATACCCTAACGTGTGAAGGATCCGGATTAAGATGGTCAAATGAAAAGAGGATAAAGTAATATGAAATCTCCGGAAAATGGTAAGCCGATTTACAAGTCTGTAGTATTATACTTCTACTACTCTAGAATTAACCTCGGCCTTACGTGATTTTTTATTACGTGACTGCAATCAAATTAGTATAAAGCAATAAGAAGTAATAAATTCGCTGTTTTGTGAAACTATGTCTATGGTCTTTATTACTTATAATAGTTGCAGGGTCGACGTCTGTGTGGCTGGTTGTATGTTTGTATTTTCCCTCCTGTGTTAATTTTTTTCTCAAACATTGTGCATTGTGCATACTTTTTTTTTACTTATAATAGTTACAGGGTCGACGTCTTCATACATGTGGCTAGTTGTATGTTTATATTTTCCCTTAAGTGATAAATTTCTGCTCAAACATTCAGCTTTCAGTTTTGTTATGGTAATTCATCACGAAGTCTGTGGGTACAAAGAGCTTGAACCGCTTTAACACGCGGCTGTCGCTTACTCAGTACTGGCGCCACCGATGTCAAAAGATCTTCGTTCCTGGAAAAGAGATTTTTGTGGTAATGAGCTTTGTCTCTCTTTGTGACATCAGGATCAGTGGTGGACCTAGTGTCTTTTATTTCAAGTTAAGCGTCAATATATATACAAACAACAGGAATGGATGTCTACGTGTGAAGCCTACTGGCCTTTGGGATTCTGCCCTGCCAATGCGAGAGAACTTAAACCTCCTGTAGTCAAACTAAGAGGGTGGTTGGCTTATTTACAGACAACTTTGTCTTTACTTCGTCTTCATTTGAACCATTTTAGAGTTGTTCTATCATATCGATTCAGAGTTGTGTTTAAGTACCTGGTAAGCTCCAAACTCAGTGGTACCGCGTAGCGCAGTGGTAGCATGTGCGGATCTGCACCGAAAGGTGGCGGGTTCGAATCCGCCTGCCGTGCCACCGATCTTGTGCCCTTGGGAAAGGCACTTTACACGACTTTCCCCACTTTACTCAGGTGAGAGTGAGTACCTGACTTCGGCTAGGGCCGTCCCTCGGATAGGACGTTGAATGGAGGTCCCGTGTATGGGGAGAGTCACACCCCATGCACGTTAAAGACCTCCCACACGTGCGATGGTGCGGTGTGGATGGAGCAAACCATTCTGTCTGGAGTTGGTGATTCACTACAAATCACCCGGACGGAGGCCTGGCGAACCTTCGTGTCGTACCAGCCACACAGTGATTACATCATTCACCATGCCCCGGAGAGGAGATTGCGCCACCAGGGGACTATGCCTATTGATGCAGCACAACATGTTGTGCTGCCCCTACGGCTGATTAATCAGCCTACGGCTGATTAAAAGGCTATGGGATGAATGAATGAATGAATCTCCAAATTCTGTCTCAGTCTCTGGCAAAATGCCGTCTGAAACGTCTGACCGTTTACAACCAGTTCCTTGCGTAACTTTAATCTTGCGTGCATTGATGTTATTCCAGAACTACGTTTGATAAAAGCAAACATGTTTGTGAAACTAGTGGCAGTTACTAACGTCCAACAACTCATATCCGGATCATTAATCCGGTCATCAGATGTCCTGAAAAATATAAAAGGTTGTTTTTATCATAAAGTTTACGTGCTGATATATCATACAGTATTACCAAAAAAGTTAGTTTCAAGTTTTATCAGATATCTATCATACTTTATAGATTATAGTTATGTCATCAGCTTGTAATCCGCTATCATAG
Organism: Branchiostoma floridae; assembly: GCF_000003815.2. Lineage (NCBI taxonomy): Eukaryota > Metazoa > Chordata > Leptocardii > Amphioxiformes > Branchiostomatidae > Branchiostoma > Branchiostoma floridae. The sequence continues at coordinate 22,932,100 of NC_049982.1, forward strand.
TTATAGAAAGGGGCCAGACAGATAGGTCGGATGATAATGGACCGAGTTAACGCTTGAAGAGACTCCCCTCTATGAGCAAGTCAGAAGGCCGACGTTGAAAAAACGTGCCAGAGCGACGTGTCAGACACACCCGACATCAATCCAATTAGATCTCTCCTAATATTCTATTAACATTGTAGACAATATGATAGCTGGGATGCGTGATGAATTTTATTTAATCTTATTCAGTTTTATAAATCAGTAGGGGTATAAATTTTATGCTATCCTATTTATACGCCTACTGTTCTAAATAGTTATCCTACTGGATGCCATTCAAACTCATCCGTGTAATCAATTCTTACGCTATTGCCTCTCATTTAATTTTTTCATTATCAGCCAAAGGCGAGCTTAGGGTGCTGTTATCATCAGACATTAAAGACATGAAAGTTGTCTTACATGCTTAGATCCTAAAATAGGTTTCACGTCTTCAAAGACACTATTGGTATGATCCCCAGATGGCTTATAGCAGCAGTCCCAGGCGTGAAAATACTCAAAAGATAGACCTTACTGTAGTGCGATTAAACATGCACCACTCTGACGGGGATTTCAACAGTGGTAAAGAGCAGAAGACGATGTCTTTTGAGGAAAGTCGCCCTCGCAGTTAACTCCGGCTATCTCAACTTACTACAGCCACGACCGAAACGACTTCAATGTGCTCTAGACAAATCCATATGGATCTTTGATCGTCCGGGCAAGAGATATCATAACGTGTTATGCATGTGATTCGGGAGTCACTCAGTCAAAATTGCGGATGGTCACGTAAAAAAATAGTTGATTGCGAATTCTTGCCTGGGTGCTAATTGCCGGTAAGGCCACGTTGATTTGATTATATGGATGACATCCGCGCTCGCACCAACTTTCGGCCATTTCCGAAAAAAAAAGTTTTCGACCACACAATAAATTGTGCAAAGCAGCTGTAAAATGAGGACAAATATTCCGTAGATTGAAAAAAAGTATCAGAAAACAGATAAATAATGCCATAGAATGCCAAAATGAATCGTAAGTCAAAGAATAAGATGTGAAAGGACAGAAAGAAAAAATCTATTGTTGGTTGGGGGAGGTATAAGTACAGAAAATTCAGGTCCAGAGGATCATTTCCAGGTCCGGACATGAACCTGGACCTGATTGTCTGTGGAAACTTGAGAACTGGCAATACTCAAAACAATGGTAATTGGGCAATTTTGCTACAAAGGAATCTGTTTGGTGGATTATTGGACTCCCACACTGCATTTTAAAATCCCATCTCCATGTAATAAAGGCTAACTGTCTCTGTACCTTTGACTGTAGAAACTTGGTACAATTGACTATAAACTCTACTTGACTTCGCTCTTGTTGTCTTCTTGGCCCCCGGTTAGACCCCAAATGGCTGCCGACATAGTGTGTCCATTTTGTAATTGGCGAAAACTTTTCCTCTGTTTTTTTTTTTTCAGGTCTGTTTTTTTCGGATTGGTCCAAGAAGAAAAAAATGTTTTGCACCCGTATGATGCACTGGTCCCTACACCTAACTGTTGGTATACCATACTATGTGTGTTTAGTCCTATGTTCAACCTTCCTGGCCACTTTGATTTCATACTGAAGGCAACTTTTTTTTTGGCCAAACTTTCTTTTTATTCGCTCGCTCGCATCAGTTTTGGAGTTCCCGGAGGATGTCATCCATATAATCAAATCAACATGGCCTAACATGAAACGAGGCAAATGAACACATTATAGAATGTGTCTACTCTAGTCTTGAGGACATGAAAGTTCATCTGCCTCGCTAGCCATCATCATGAATAATTCCTGAATTGCAATGTCTAACACACAGCCTCCTGGAGTAAACTGGTGCTGTTCAGGCAAATCCTTTAAGAACTTCAACTCCTTAGAGTACAGACGCAGTTTAGGAATCGTTCGTTAACTGTGTTTGAGAGCAGTCACTGTGCGAAACATTCTACCAGACTGAACATGCTTCGCATACGCTTGATGAACATGAAATGTACATTCGAATTCCCTTCATGCTACAGCTGAAATTGGAGTCTCTCTCCGTCCATTTTACGTTTGATGACCAGTTCAGGAGAAGGCTCATCGACAGAGATGTCCACGGCAAACCACTTAAGCGAGCTGCAGTATCCTCTCATCATCACCCAGACGTGACGAAGTCTCCAATTGCATCTTCCTTCCCCTGAATGGCTGCCCGTGCAGTCTGCATTAGTATCTACCAGTGGATATCTGGCAGCTCGTATCGCCGTATCTCTAGAGTTGAAGACGTTAACGTTATTTATCAATTATACATGAGGACTTTTACAAACATTTCACTATCAATGATAAAAACTTCATTACAAAATATGAAGGGAAAGCTTCAGAAGAAAACATTAGCTGGATACACCTGACAAACGGAGATGAGGTATAACATTGAAATAATGATACAAAAGTTCGTATTTGAGAGCATTATGGGACAGGAGTCACCAGATTTTTTACTATTATTTTTGAAAATAGCTAAGCACCTGATTGCTCAGTGCACGTTATTTGATGACAGTGTGACGTTAGCAAACGGTCAAACGACTGGTAATTGGTAGCGGCCCCCGTCTTAGCTTGATTAACTTGCTGAGTCCTGATATTTAGCTTTCTTTACTCCCCTTACGAAATAAACTTGTTCAGATCCAAATATCTTGAGTTTGTCTAGTGAGTGACACATGTGGAGATGTTGAGATACTTCTGAAGCCACAGATTTGAATCGTCTGTGCTCTAGAAACCTTGTTTTCAAGGACCATTTGGTGTCTCCATGGTATGAAACCTCGGTTGATGTTGCCTTGACACTGAATGTGTCACAACACATTTATCTTCTTCAGAGTGTTTTGTCTTTCGGGGATACAACCAGGTTTCCCTGCAGGTTTGACAAATGTACTTCCTCTGTGTAAAGATCCTCCTGAGCGGGTGGAAAAAGCCCTTTACCAACTCTTGTTTTTCCGCGGTGTCCCCCGATGCCCCTACTTGTACGTACTCAGGCGGTTAGAAACTTGTGAATGACCCGTCGAGGGTAACTAGACTGTTGATTTGAGGGCCTGAGTGACGTGGCTTTCCTGGCTACTCTGTCCAGAGGACTGTTGTTGATGGTGCTAACTGTATGAATCAAGTATCACTCAGTTTGAATTGTTGAGGAAAGTTAGAGATAACTCTAACTACCAACATTGAGATCTCTATCCCTGTTAGTGTCCTGACAGTGGATCTTATCCTAATGTGATCCGTCTGCAGCAGTTTAAGTATCCAAAAAAAGTGACGATCTGTCCTATCTTTTTCATAACTGCTGTCAAGATCCTAACATTTAAATTAAATCTGCTGCATCTCTGATTGTTCTATTTCATGTTACATTTCGCAGCAGCCACCAGGTATAAATACCGATCGTAGCACAGCGTCTACCGTAATAAAGTTTGCTGAGATTCCTCCAAGAGATCTTCATCCAATTTTGCTGTTTGTTGTCAAAATTGTCCGTGATTTGCTATAAAGGAAACAAAGACGTGGTAATGGATCGTCTTTTTCCATCCATGAAGGATACAATGAATGTAGATATGAGAGCTAGTGAAGGCTGCCAAGCAGTTACAAACGATGATCCGATGTAATTTGTCTCTGATGTCTCAAACGCAATGCACCATCCAAAAATTCAGCTGATGGAACTGTTCAATGGAGTTTGAGAGACATGTCGATGCAATGTTTAGATTGCTGGTACAAATATATGCAGTCAGACATATGTGAACAAACAAGAATGAATGTGACTCATTCTCCATTAATAACGGACTCAAAACGACAGTTATGTAATTATAGCAACCTTAATCATGATAATAGTAACTCTACATTGTCCTAATTAATTTCCATGAAGTTATGAGTACGAAGTACAATTATACACAACAGAATTGATATGCTTAATTGTATTTTCTCGCAAAACAATACGTTTAGAGTGTCTTTATATATTCATGGTTTATGAGATTACATTATTACCCTCCTTGAGCAGCAACAGACGCCATTTCTTAAAACTTAACCTTGTTTGACTCACCTTAGGGTACTATGCTGTACAAAACCGTAGCAAATGTTTCGTAGAAATGCCCATGCGGTATGACATTTGTTTCTGCAATCGATGTTACTGTACACGATTCACCTGACAGTATGGCCCTTGCTGCCCCTGGGCATTCATAACTACCAGCCTTTCCTGGAAGTACACACCAAAGTAATATTGATGAAGCTTGATTTTCCAGGAGAGACCAAGAGCATATTGAATGAATGGATGAACGAATTTATGAATGAATGCTTTATTTGATCCTTATGATCAGATAAAATTACGTCGCAGCAATAGGATGAATTGTATACTTTTTTACATTTTAAAACTTAATATCGGTGCATTAAGCAAATCACAGGTAATAATATTTAAAGTTACTGATGACGATATTTGTACTCTTAATATCAAAAGAAAATAATATCAGATATGAAATATTCAGGATATATTTTCAGTAGCGTTTGTCCGTCTGTCAACAAGATAACTCATGAACGGCTAGATGAATTGCTTTTGTGTTTTGGTAGGGTGTGACGAGAACTGAATATGATTAGATTTTGGGTCCTCCAGCAGCTTACCTAGGTACTACAGCAGATCTTCTAATTTTTATATCTGTTGTTCTGGACATGCTATGCTCACACTTTTCGAATTAGATACATAATATGCAAATAAGGACCTCATTTCCATATTTCATAATGACATTCTATAATCTAATTGCTTTCCTAACTTAACTCTAATAGAGAAAATACGTGTAATTCGTGACATGGCAGGTGGAACATAAACCAAACATGCAAATAAGGGACTGATTTGCAAAATAAGTACAAACTGGCAAAACCGATTGATGATAAATGATGGGAACTTGTGACGTGTGAGTTAGTTGAAGGTAACTTTCACCCTGTATAAATTATGTAAATGTATAAGTCATTTGCAACTGCATCAAATCTATTTCTTGAGGTCGCCGAACTCTATGTTTCTACATTTTTCTTCTAACATTTGGTACAATTTTCTCCTATCGTAGTCTAACATCTATTATAATTTCCAGGGGCATATTTCCACCCAATGTCATTTCAGTTCACCTCTCCATAGTTTAACGTCGTGACAATCTCTCACTCGCATCCATATTTAGTAGTCGCCACGGCACTAAATGCAGCCATTTCCTAGAAAATGACGCGACCTTTTTGGTCAGTAGAGCTTCAAACGCCACAAACACGTACGTCAGTACGCCGTTGTGGATAGTTCCGATAATGGCAGTGTGTCTGGTAACCTCTGTGGGTCGGTCACGGTGAAATGTCATGCTCAGACTAAACTCACTGAAGTTTGATGAAGTTTGTAGCTGGCAAGTTGTAAAACACTTTCCAACACAAAAACACACAAAGGAACGACTATACAAAACACTGTACGCATAGCAGTACATGGCCATGCAGAAGGGATAGGTTTAGGCCGGTGCACACGGAATGACACCTTCTCTTATCGTACAGAGTGTATTTTTCGGCCTTTAACGTGATTAATGTGTTGTCCTCCTTAAAAAGGCGGCCCCAGCAGGTTTCTAATTTTCTTTTCCCCTCGCACAGTTGTTGATTGGAATCGGCTACCGGGCCATATTACCCAGGACCCGACAGTTGATGCCTTTAAGGCCGGTTTGGCCTGCTTGCGCATGCCCTAATCCGCAAGCCGCACACTTTTCGCTCCCGGCCGGGCCCCAGTTTGGAAATGTGACGTAGATTGGAAGACTCCGGTCCTATGCTGGGCACGGCATCTCGGTTGGGGCTGCACTCGTCGCCCGAAGGGACATAATATGGGGTACCGTGTTCGGGGTACCTCAAGCACGTTAAGGGGAGGGAGGGAGGTTCTTGTTCTTGTACTGGATAACACCCCTCATTTGTGTTGGGGCAAACCATCCAGGGTGTAGTGCTGCTGTTTATTGACCGTTCCTCAGGTGTTGCAACACCTCTTCCTTAAATTTAACGGGATTAGCTTGAAGGGTGGTTGTATATGGCAGAGTATTCAAATCGATAGTGGTTCTTGGGAAATATGAATGTTTTAGACAGTCTTTATTAGTCAGATGGGACTGGCTACTTAAACAACAATAAAACTTGTTGCCCTATGTGTCACTAGGCACTACAGGGGTCCAAACGAACTTTGTTTCTTGAAGCTTAAGCCAAACACGACGTCTGAGTAGCGTCGTCAAGATGGTTCAGTGCCTCTCCTTTGGTTTTTTTTTTTTTTTTTTTTTTTTTTTTACTCAATGGTCACCTCGTAACAAGGCCTGAAGGCCACTCAATGTTACGGGTTACATGATTGGAACTGTAACAGCAACTCTTCGCCCTAGGTCAGAAACATCATGATTGAGACCAGCCCAATTGCTCACTATGAGTGAGGACTAACTGACCCAATAGGCGAAGCAGGGGTTACGAGGGCTGCTCGGGAGATTCCCTACCCCTATTTTGGCCGGGATGGTTTGATCCGCTCGGGTGGATGTTCGCACATGTGGCGGGTTCTTTAACGTGCATAGGGTATGACTCTCCCCATACACGGGACCTCCATTTAACGTCCTATCCGAGGGACGACTCATTTTTCACTTGAGTAAAGTGAGGAAAGTCGTGTAAAGTGCCTTTCCCAAGGGCACAAGACCGGCAACACGGTATGCGGATTCGAACCGGCGACCTCTCGGTCACGGGCCGAATACACTACCACTGTGCTACGCGGCCCCACTAGTTAGACGTGATCTAATTGTCCAGACGCTCGGTGAGTCATACAAGCTTTCAGAGAGTTTTTTGATCATGAGTAGAGTCTCTTGTACTTTACAGGCTTAATTAGTTGGCGGGCGTGGCGTGAGTAATTTGTTTAAGAAGTTAGCCGGCCAAAGAAGCCTTAGTTGACCCCGCCAAGTCTGGAAAACTCGGCAGCTTCTGTGACGTCCACAGTAGAGACGGGAAGATCCGGCATGTAGGAAGAGAACGCTGACTGCTCGGTGGTAACCCCGTGTTTGGTCACGAGATTGTAAATAACTCTTGGCTTTATGAAAGGCTATTGACATTGAGAATAGCCTTACATCCTCCATAGTATGATCTAGCGATCTTTTGACCCGTATTTTCTTTTTTAGTCCTTCTATTGCTGACTGTTTGCATGATGAATCGATGATGCACGTTTGCATCGTCAAAAAGTCGTGCAATTCCAGGTTATAAACCTCTTCCGAATTGATTATGCTTCTCTTCGGACGAAAACATTGGAATTTTTATGAGGGCATTACAACATCAGATATGCTGTACGATATATCGTCACAAAGTTTGTCTCGCCATTGGAGGCAACGGCGTCTCTAAATTATACAGAAAAAAAGGAAAGTTATCTTTTCATGACAAGACTTTTAATTTCGGCTCCCACTAGTCCTACCGTATTTTGTTTGTAATTCATCACATACATCATTACAGTACAACGTTTTATAATAAGTTAAATTTATTTATTGATATTCCGTGCCACAAACCGGGTGATTATGGGGAAACCTCAACTGAAGGTCTTCGTCTGTATATAAAAGATACTCTTTAATGTGACAATATACCCGCTTCTGCTGTTGAGTATTCCTCTAGTACTATTCCATACTCATTCTGTTTGCCATACCGTGCACTACTACACAAACGATAAACATCCGATCAAGTACTTATAATAAATGCTGTGTTCCGTTTCGTTTTTCCTTTAAATTCTCAGCTTCGTTCGACTGACACATCACATCTTGACAGACTATTGTCAGTCACTGATGGATATGTGTACCTATACTTCGTGTACACTCCAGGTGCATCGATTGTTGAGTTTGACTTCAAATGTACTGGGTAATGATTCTTGGGGGAGCGACAAGCTTAAGACGACTTTCCTAATCATTTGCCAAGCTACAAGCTTTGCAGCGGTCTCTAGCGAAATAAATCACGTTGACAGATTTGAGCCTGCAGATTTTCTAATTTGAAATATGCAAAACGCATCATATACGCCGGGGATACATACATGTACAATGGCTGAAGCGTGCAAATCTAGCTGTTTAGCAATTTGACCGAATTTTCGAAATAATCTCAGTTAAAGATGACGTACCTTGTAGATATCTTAACGTTATATCTCTGCTTTGAATATTGTAGATAGTATTACGCCAGTATTCGCATCTCTGGCCAAGGCTTTGCTATCTTGTATTCTTCACATGTCATCGGCATGATTTTAAATAAAAACTCACTCATGATCATGAGCTTAAGCTTGTTGTGGAGCATTGATCCCCGCCTGGACCACCTTGGAGCTTTTTTTGTTACTACAGGGGCTTATTTTGTTTCAGTGATTAAATGAGAATAGTTCAAGAGTGGCTCGACGGATTCTTTTTGTTCCTCTGTGTTACGTTCGTTCATCTTCTGTCAGGGGGCGCTGTTGTCAGGGGCACCGATGATATATAACGGGTAACCAGAAAAGTACGCCGCTCTGAGGTGCGCTATATCTACAGGTGCAATCAAATGCATGCAAACTTCAATCGCTCAGTGACCTTAGCCTCAATGAGTAATATCTCTCAACTCCAGGTTCGTTGATTTTGATCGTATCATTAATCATTACTCGGTTACATGTTTGGGGACGAGCAGGAATGATTTTATTGCTTGCAAGTGGAGTGCTGATTCTTTAAGTTCGGAGATTTAACAAACCGCACGGGACTTTAAGCATGCTCATCAAATCTTCAGTGACGCTAAAAAATTTAGGGCACAGGAAAAGGAACTCTGTAATGATATATCTGACTTCAAGTCAAAAGATCGCTTTTAGGGCATGTCAGATATAATGAGTAAATGTAAAGACAGCTGTAGTTGTACCAATTCGCTTGTCAGCAGAAAAAATCGACTGTACAATGATTATAAAATGTCCCTCTTTCGATGTTTATTGGTCTAATAACAACATGTCTGTGCCACTATAGTCACACGTTTTCGGTAATAATGAATAGTCTGTCGACCTAGGCGAGAGAATCTGGTTCTAATAGGAGTTAGATTAAAAGTCCTTCATTGTAGGCTGATGGGTCTACTACTGTATACGAAGTTTTATTATCAACAAATGTAATTTCATTGGTAATTAGATTAGAAGTTCTTAATTCTAGGCTGATGGGTCTCCTGTATACAAAATTGATAACCAAACAATTGATTATGTTTCAAAATATAATTTCATTGGTAGTTAGATTAGAAGTCCACAATTCTAGGCTGATGGGTCTCCTGTATACAAAATTCATTACGAAGATATTGATTGTCTATCTTTGAAAATATTATTTCATTGGTTGTTGTATACAAAATTTCATTATGAAAACATTGGTTGTCTGGTTTACAATCTGGTTTTTATGCTTGAGCACTCGTGTTTGGCTACTCGAAAGGTACAGGTAGTGTGTAAGCGGCCAATTCAGGAAAGCAGCTATTTGCTGGTGTTTATGTGTGTATCTATGTTGAAAACATTTAATACTAGGTTTTAGTTGACGGATAAAGCTTCTTCTGGGCACTAGCTTGTAACTGTTGACTGATTTGAGATTGTGATATTGTCATTATGCCACTTTCATGGGCAGTAAGGCTGTATGTAGCGTTGGCTGTACGCCTGACAGTGCCTTGTGTAGAGGCAGTGGACTGGCAACACTGTCAGAAGGTATCGGCGCTGAGATGTAATGTTGGTAACAGTCTAAGTCGTGTTGATGGATCAAAGTACCGGTACGACATTGCAGGGTATAGTTCCAGATGGAGCAAACACGAATATTCTGTTCATGAGTACATGGGACCTTTCCATAAAATTCATTTGCTCCCAGCTTACGTGTCATGTTACGACTGTACAAGCTACGCAGGTGGGTCAAGTAGTTCTGTCACAGGTGAAGTCCATAGTGTCACTTTGAGTCCCTACCAAAAGGACTGGACAATAGCTTTGATGGTCGATCATGATATTGGTACCCTGAATACAGCTCATGCCACTGCTCTCTTAAAGATACCGTGCGGTAGACAATGCAGTATATGGCTGGTGAATTGTAACGTGAGGACAATAGAAGTAGGAGCGCTAGCTCAGCTGTCACGTGTGAAAACCCTGGTCATCTGGCGGAACAATCTTCAAACTGTGAGAAACGGCACGTTTGAAGGGATGGAGCGCCTTGAAAAGCTGCTGCTGTTGGGAAACAACATAACGCGTCTGGAGGTAAGACTAGAGAACACTCGAGTGTCTTGCAATATGTACATAACAAGTAACGTAAAGTTTATGATATTAAGACATCCAAGGAAACAATATCTAAAATGAAATCAATTTCTAAAACTGGATATGAAGATTTCTTTCGGACGTTTTGAGCGACAAATTCTGCTATTTCATTCTAGTGACACCGAAGAGGAGTGATGGATGTCACTCAAAACGCCTGAAGTAATCCCAGAATCTTATCAAGTTGTAAGAAGTAATATGAACATGTATCGCTTCGCGTTAAGAAAGCGGGACATTTTTTTTGTTCTTCTATCTTTTACATAATTCTTATAATTACAAATAAAAAAAAACATTCATATTGTTCATGAATATGAAGCCATCCCATTCTCCTTTTTCTTGCATGATGCGTAATATGGCTTAGTGACAGATTGGATGATTTGATTAACATTGTTCATTCAACCTCGCTACGTTTTCTATTAAATGCATCTTTACACCATAGAGTGGTGCCTTTGTTGACCTACCTGCGCTTCGGTACCTTCTTCTCGTGGACAACCGAATCCTGACCATGGCACCCGACGTGATGTGTGAACTGCAGCTGCATTGGCTGGACATAAATGCAAATCATCTCTCTTATATACCGTCTGGGGTACTCAAGAAGCGCGGTCAGTCAAATATATCTTTGTTGTGGATAACAAGCTTCGGTCAATCAGCGACAGTATGTTTGCTGGGCTGACACAGCTGAGGGAATTGTATCTGCAACAGAACGAAATCTCCTGGATTGCCGATGGTGCGTTTCATTCAAACAAACAATTGTTCATGCTAAACCTGGCGAGTAACAAGCTAACTTATGTGTCTGGGCTTTGGTTTATGTTGTCCAAACGGATATCAGTGATTGTAGATAAAAACGTCATTGCAGCTGTATATCTAGGGAGAGAGGGGTTAAAACTAAACATGATGTTGCCGAAGAATCCCCTGTGCAATCAGCAGGTTCTATGAACATATATGGATGCACTACAAGTCTTTATTGCACGTTCCCTGGCACAAAATAGTATCCATTCAAAGCAGTTGTCCCGCCTCGTCCCTGGTGGCATCCCCTCCTGTGTTAGTTAACACCAGTGCACTGCCTTGTCCGACACCATTTGTCGAAATCATGAATGTGACACAAGATCACGTGGGCAAAGAGTACAAAGCAGTCGGTAACGTGTATTGGGAAGATCAGCCCACAGTGTCTTGGATGTTTCCCGATGGTTCAGAACATTCTATGAACATAACGTACAATCCTAACACAAGAACGCACTCCAATCTTACAATCGGAACCCTAACTGTGAGAGTGGTAACTAACTTAAGGGCTGAGGGCTGGACAAAATGTAAAGACCTCAAAGTGGAATCCGGGAAACAAAAGCTGTGTTTTAACTACATGGCGAAGTCAAGATTCACTTTTTGGCTTGAGGGTTCTGGGACATTGGCTTTTTGGAAAAGTCTTTGTACTGTTTCCTCGGAAAGTGGGTCCTACACTACAAACGTTGAGGTCATCAAACAAAAGGGATTTACTGACGTTCCTACGATGCATCGAACCATTGAACAGTCGAACTCACGTATGCCAACTGTATCACTCACCACCAGGGAGCTTCTCGGTAAGACACACCTAACAACTGCCCCCTCACATGTTAGCACCGTCACTCCCAGGGACCTTCTGGATGAGACTGAAAATATCAAGCGGTATCTTGTATTTGCAGCAATTGCTGGTTTGGTGCTGGTCATGAGTGTAGTCTGTTGTTTGAAGGACAGAATCTGCCCATCCGATGAAAATGATTCTGTAGAGCAATCGAATGGTCCCCGAGAGATGACTCCGTGCGCAAAGTGGCCGTTTGAAGACCATGGTTCTACGAATGACTCTGTGATTAGTCCTTACGCAGAAGGTCGCTTTGAGGACCACGATAGTTTGAATGCATCAGACATTGGTCCTTACGCAGAGGGCAAACTTGAAGACCACGATAGTTTGAATGAATCAGACATTAGTCCTTACGCAGAGGGCAAACTTGAAGACCACGATAGTTTGAATGAATCAGAGAATCAAATCATGTAGAGGGTGACCTTGAGGACTTCGATATTTGAATGAATCTGACAACAGGTCATTAATCCAACAAGAAAGAAAGCATTTTTACAGTTCTACAATAAATAATGTTAAAATGTCATTGTTTGATATGGTAACAGTTTGGTTATTGAGCCTGTGGATTCTGTGTTGGTAATTAAGAATAAAAAATACTGCATTATATTACAGTACAAGTCGGTCTGGTGGTTTTGGTTGTAGACTTAGAATCTTAAGGTTACAATTCCTAGCAGGGTCGATGTTGTGCCCTTGGGAAGGGCATTTAAAAACCTACAGACTAGATCGCTTTAAGAGCATGTAAGATATGAAATGTTAATGTAAAGACAGCTGCAGTGTTACCAATCCGCCTGTTAGCAGACTGTACGATGATTACAAAAAAAATGTCCCTCTTTCGATGTTTATTGGTCTTATTATAACATGTCTGTGCCACTATAGTTACACGTTTTCGGTAATGATGAAAAGTCTGTCGACCTAGGCGAGAGCAAACCTGCTTCCAATAGTAGTTACATTTATTTAGGAGTCCTTCATCGTAGGCTGGTGGGTCTACTGCATATGAATTCTTATTATCAACAAACCAGTCTATAGCGGCCACTCAAGGGACTGGAGAAATGTGGCCACTATAGACAGGTGGTCACTATAGAGAAAATGCTGATCTATTGACCACGAGCAATAAGTTACACATGATTTCAGTACCCTCGATCTTTCTCACCAAGTAACATTGTCTAGATCGTCCCAAAATTCAACTGACCCTGCCAAAATTCAATCTACCGAAAATGATTGATATTGTATCTGTACCTGTATTGCCATGCGTAAATTCGCCTACAAAGTCAAAGACTTGCACTCTAATGTTCAAGGCACGCGTACCTTCCACCCAAACCCTGTCGGGTACTCCAGATCTTCGCAAACTACTATTTTAAACCCGGCGCAGGGCGACATATGGCCGCTGTATGGTCGCATCAGGCAGTGTTTCTGTATCTACGGGACCGAAAATCGTGTGGCCGTGGCCGCATTGGACAGGTGGCCGCTATAGACTGTTTCTTAATGCTTAGGCCATTGTACAACATCCAAGTGACCGACAAAAAGTGGCTACTATGCAAAGGTGGACACTAATACAGGTTTGACTGTAGTTAGATTAGAAGTCCATAATTCTAGGCTGATGCGTCTCCTATATACAAAATTCATTATGAAGATATTGATTGTGCTTAAAAATATGATCTTATTGGCAGTTTAGACTAGAAGTCTTTTATTGTAGGCTGATGGTTGTCCTATATACAAAGTTTTATTATCAAAAACGTAATTTCATTGGTAGTTAGATTAGAAGTCCTTAATTCTAGGATGATAGGTCTCCTGTATAAAAAATCCATCAAGATATTGATTATGTTTCAAAATCTGATTTTATTGGAAGTTAGATTAGAAATCCATAAATCTAGGCTGTCGTATACAAATTTCATTATGAAAACATTGGTTGTCTGATTTACGTCGTGTGTTACGTTTACATATCACAGCTAACATGTTCTAAACGAAACTTGCAGACATGAAAGGTAAAAAGACTATTAATGTCATAAAAGTTTCACTAGTGACAAAAATCATCACTTATTTCTAACTTACAATCACCATAGGCATGTAGAAGTTATAACAAACCACAAAATATTCAACAAAGACAGACAATACCAAGAAAAGAATTGTGGTCTTTACTTCTATTTTCATTCGATTATTTTTCGATTATTGGTAACGATGTTTTGAGCTGTTATCTGAATCCTTAAAACTACGTCTCTTCAATTAAGTTTGCTCTCTCTGTAAGTACCGATGTCTGATTGATTCAAAGTATCGTGGACTCAACATTTACCATCTTCGTACTGGATGGTCTCCTATTCATTCAAACTATCATGGTCCTCAAGTTTCCCTTCTGCGTAAGGACTAATATCTGTCTCATTCAAACTATCGTGATCTTCAAGGTTACCCTCTGCGTAAGGAATAATATCTGTCTCATTCAAACTATCGTGGTCTTCAAGTTTGCCCTCTGCGTAAGGACTAATATCTGTCTCATTCAAACTATCGTGGTCTTCAAGTTTGCCTTCTGCGTAAGGACTTATGTCTGTCTCATTCAAACTATCATGGTCCTCAAGTTTCCCTTCTGCGTAAGGAATAATATCTGTCTCATTCAAACTATCGTGAAATTCAAGGTTACCCTCTGCGTAAGGAATAATATCTGTCTCATTCAAACTATCGTGGTCTTCAAGTTTGCCTTCTGTGTAAGGACTCGTATCTGTCTCATTCAAGCTATCGTGGTCTTCAAAGCGACCTTCCGCGTAAGGACTAATCACAGAGTCTGACACGTTCGTAGTATACGTAGTATAGCCACGACCTTCAAACGGCCACTTTGCGCACGGGGTCATCTCCCGGTTACCATTCGATTGCTCTACAAAATAATTTTCATCGGATGGGCAACATCTGTGCGTCAAACACCAGACTACACTCATGACTAGTACCAAACCAGCACTTGCTGCAAGTACGAGATACCAGTTGGTATCTTTAGTCTCATCTGCAAGGTCCCTGGGAGTGACGGTGCTAACATGTGAGGGTGCAGTTGTTAAGTGTGTCTTACGGAGAAGCTCGCTGGTGGTGAGTGATACGGTGCTCACCCGTGAGGGTGCAGTTGTTAGGTGTGTCTTACCGAGAAGGTCTCTGGTGGTGAGTGATACTGTTGTCATACGTGAGTTCGAGGGTGCAATGGCTCGACGTGTTGTAGGAGGGCGAGTGTGTTTGATGCCCTCAAAGTTTATAGTGTAGGACCCACTTTCGAAGGAAACAGTACAAAGACTTTTTAAAAAATCTAAAGTTCTCGAACCCTCAAGCCAAAGAGTAAATCTTGACTTCGCCATGTAGTTAACACACAACTTTCGTTTCCCAGGTTCTACTTTAAGGTCACCCTCTTTACATTTTGTCCAGCCCTCAGCCCTAAGGTTGGTTACCACTCTCACAGTTAGGCTACCGATTGTCAGATTGTGGAGGGTGCTTATGTTAGGATTGTGCGTTATGTTCATTGAGTGTTCTGAACCATCGGGAAACATCCAAGACACTTTGATAGGTTGATTTTCCCAGTACACGTTACCGACTGCTTTGTAATTTCCAGACACATGATTTTGTGTCACGTTCATGATTTCGACAAATGGTGTCGGACAAGGCAGTGCACCTGTGTTGACGGGCACAATGGGAGATTCCATCAGAGACGAGGCGGGGCAATCTTTTGGAATGGATACTATTGAGTGGCGGCCAACTTTAAATGAAGATTTCCAGCGCATCCACAGGTGTTCATAGAGCCAGCTGTTTGCACACGTACAGCGCAGGGGATTGTTCGGCAACATGAATTCTAGCTGGAACACTCTCCCTGGATACACGGATGCCTCCTTCGCTGATATAGGTTTGGGCGATTTAAACCAAAGTCCAGACATATACGTCAGCTTGTTACTCGCCAGGTTTAACGTGAACAATTGTTTGTTTGAATGAAATGCACCATGTGCAATCCAGGAGATTTCATTATTTTGCAGATACAATTCCCTCAGCTGTGTCAGCCCAGCAAACATACTGTCGCTGACTGACCGAAGCTTGTTGTATCACACAAAGATATATATGACTGACCGCGCTTTCTGTAGTACCCCAGACGGTATAAAAGAGATGTGATCTGCACTTATGTCCAGCCATTTCAGCTGTAGTTCACACATCACGTCGGGTGCATCGTCAGGATTCGGTTGCCCACGAGAAGAAGGTACCGAAGCGCAGGTAAGTCAACAAAGGCGCCACTCTATTATGTAAAAAATACATTGGTTAGGAAATGTAGCGAGGATGTGAACACATAGACCATGTCATTCGATCTCCCCCGGGGTTTAATTCCATGGTAGCCTCCTTTGCAGGGTTGGGGGGGGGCTTTTTTGGGGGAGTGATGGGGGGGGGGCTGTTTTGGGATTTTCAACGTGGGCGGGCTTTTTTTTTCCCGGGAAAGGAAGGGGGGGCAACTTTCCTTCCTGGGTTAATTTTTTTTCCCGGCATAAGGGACCCTGGCCAACTTTAAAAATGGGGAACAAGAGCCCCCCCCCCCCCCCCCCCCACACACACACAAAATAAAATATAAGCCAGCCCCGCTCGAAGTCTCCAACAGAGGCTAATTTCATATCATGCATTTGTAAAAAAAAGGGGAAGGTTCTAATTATTGGTGACCTAAAATCAAAACAAACGTTGACCAATAATGACTATTTGATTTTTTTTCTTGGAAAATAAATCACAATAAGAGAAAAACAAATAGAAAGGCAACATTTGCGGGAAAATGCAGCATATTTCAACCATCTCCCAGTCAATACAAAAATGGACTGTTCTAAACATGAATCTAGATAAAGGCAACCCCATGCGGGAATGGACTCTTCGTGCACGTGTGGCAAATTCAGTTAAAATGGACCAGTTCAAAAAATGAACAACATGGACTTCGCATGTTATCACCTTGGGCCAAAATTCAATTTTTTTCAAAATTGTCAACTCCGTGCAAGAATCGTCTCTCCCATCGACACGCTTTTTTAAAGTGGTGTAATTCAAAAACACATCCAGTTCATTTCGCTCTAAAATGACGGAGATGAATCGATTTAACAGGAGAATACGTGAGAGAAGAAACATCAGGAAAAGAAATATATGGTATGTTGTGGTCTGGATGAAACAAAAATATCCAACTTTCATACATGTCACCTAGTATGTACATGTTACACGTCACACACACACATCATCATCTTGGGTGTTCTCTAGTCTTACCTGCAGACGCGTTATGTTGTTTTCCAATAGCAGCAGCTTTTCTAGGTGTCCCATCCCTTCAAACGTGCCGTTTCTCACAGCCTGAAGATTATTCCGCCAGATGACCAGGGTTTTCACCCGTGACAGCTTCGCCAGCGCCCCTGCTTCTATTGTCCTTATGTTACAATTCACTATCCATATACTACATAGTCTACCGCACGGTAGCTTTGAGATAGAAGTGGTATAAGCAGTATTCAGGGTGCCAATGTTGTGGTCGACAATAACAAGTATATTGATGGCCTGTTGGGACGGGGTTAAAGCGGCACCCTGTATTTCACCGGTAACAGAGCCATTGTGACGTGTACAGTCGTAGCAGGATATAAAGGTTGGGTAGAAATGGATTCTAATAAAAGGCCCTCTGTACTGATTGATAAAATAACTGTCTTTCCACCATCTAGATTCATACACGCCGATGTCGTACCGGTACTTTGATCCGTCGGAACGACTTCGACTGTCACCAACACTACAATTCAGCACAGATACCTTCCGACAGTGTTTCCAGTCCCCTGCCTCTACACACGCCACTGCCTGACGTACAACCAACACTAGACAGAATTGTAGTGACCACTTCACTGACATGCTGGCGATATCACAGTTTCAAATCATTCACTATCAAAGAACAACAGCTAAAAAAGAAACGTGAGATGGTAGCATCTACGAAGTGAGAATCGACTAACGCCCCAAAAAGCTAATATTTGGATCAACTTTAAGTTCTGAGTTTCGGCAAATATGGAAGGCATGAGTTGGGTGGATGGGAACAATGATAAAAAATGATATTAACAGAAATTTTGCGATATACCAATCCAAAATCTCATAGAAATTTTAAAATCGTCACCGAGGACTCGCTGAATTTAAGGGCAACTTCCAGGGACCGGCGAACGTCGACCGAGCTGCTAAAATCGTCCGAAACCCGCGTAATCGTTCTCCGGCCGCAAATGCCCATCTAGAGCTCGCCAACGCGTCAGCCGAGCTAAATTCTTGATTTGTAAAGGGGCTTAAATAGTACTTCAACGCGAGAGCGCAACTGCGCAGATTACGCTCATTGTAGCAGAGAACGCAAAGACAGCCAATCAAAATATCTTTAAGCAATGAAACTTTGTGTACAGGAGACACATTAGTCTAGAATCATCTAACAACCAATAAATCCAGGATTGTTTTCGTGTATTGGCTGATGCTTATAGTGACGGGAACAGACTCATCCGATACGATTATTTAACAGTCAGTAACCATAGTGACACACAAATATTAGTACCACGCAAAGACCAATCAACCTCAAAAGTTGGACTTTTTTGTAACCAGTTGTTAACCTCATTTTCTATTGGAATTACATGTACCTTCAGGGAAACCTTCGCATTATATATCTTATTTAAGACGTCTTAAAAACGATATTTTCACTTTCACTGAATCAGTTATTTGTTCTATAATTTCTTTAACAATGATTTGACGTGCGTGCATCAAACTATTAATCTACGGTTGTGAAACATGGTATAGGGACCAGGCAAATGTCCAACCATCCGCCTTTGTAAAGATCATCAAATAGATGTACAACAAAAAGTAAGGTACGCTGCACAGTATTAACGTCATGGCTGTACCTTATGACATTCCCTTCTATAGGAAATAAGGTAATGATAACTGTATACCTCATCAATTCTTCATTAAATTCTCGCCCATAAATAGCTTATGACTGAAACGTGTAGACAAATCTTTATGTTCCATTTGTCAGTAAGGAGTAAGAAACGTACTTACACGTCTTCTGAGACTGCTATCAGTTGAATAACTATCGGGATGAAATTAAAATTTGGTCTCAAGTTGGCATCGGTGGTGAATTTGAAGTGGTTGGGTGTTTGGCCCAGCCATCTAGGTTTGAATCCCCAACATACTGTGTCCTTGGGAAGGCAATTACGTTAACACAAATCGTCTTACTTACTTGTTACTTGATGAGGCCTCCTCCAGATAGGACGTTAAATGTTTGAGGAGAGCCACACCTCATGCATATCAAAGAACACACCCCAATTATAGATCATCTGTCTGTGTATGCAGCATGTATTCTTTAGTATAAACCTGGCCTATTTACCAGATACACAATACAAACAAGCTTAGGAAAATGGGACAATATCTAGACTCCATTTCAATTTTCTGTTAGCTAAAATCTAAATTTCACATATGATTCAACATAGAAGAAAGCTCAGTCACTTGCTATCTCAATACATTCTGAATACATTAATTTCCTACAAGAGGTAGAATATCCAATTTCCATGAGGGTGAATCTGGAGAACCACAGATAAATGAGGCACACTAATGTATATCTTGAGTCGTTTTCATTGCAATATCTCCGAGATCTTGTTTTTCTTGAGCTCTTTCCAACAATATCAAGACATTTAGTTATCTGTCTAGTGACCCCATTGTATTGTTACAGTTGCAATTCCAATAAAGAAGATATCAATATCTGACCAATAGTGAGAGTTGTTCCCATTATTTCTGGTCATTTTTTCTATACATGATTATCAAAGGCATTATAGGTAAAGATCCCCATCTGAATTATACGTTTTTATAAAAACCATACCACAAAAGTGGTGTAACTTCAACAATATTCATGCATAAATTCTATTTTTCATACTTCAAACACAAAAAAAATGAGGATCCAACAACAAATATCTAATATACATGAACAACACTTCATTTTAAAACATCTCTTGATAAAACAATCTGATATTTCTGAATAAATTAATTCCACTTGCAGCAAAAAGAAAGCAGACTGAAAAACACACAAAATATTGTCACCTGTATGAGGGTTAAAGACCTCCAGATAAACAATGTCTAAAGACAATTCAATCTCTACAACTGGAAAGGCTAAGCTTCAGAGATTACTTCATTTTTACTAGACTGAAATGTCAGAACAAATCAATACTAGTACAGTCTTGTACATGGGAGGTAACCGAAAAAACAGTAACTGTTGTACAAATGTGCATGATGACACAAAAGGTTATGCAAGTTGTGTTTTTAGGATTGTTTCTATGGTAGGAAAACGCTGCTACTGCCCCTTGGCTGGTTATGCAGGGTCCCATTCTAGTGTCACTGAAGAAACATCATGGATGTCACTCAAAATCTCTGCAAGTTATCTCTGCATCTTATCCAATTCTAGAGATTCAATTTTCTTCAAATGCAACATTGTCCCTCAAAGCTTTGCTCTAAGCCTTCTGATTGGTCCGTATATCCACGTCTCCGTGAACCCTCCCTTCATTCTCTCCTCCTCCATCTTCTCCTGAAGCTGCTGCTCCGCGCTCTTCATGGAGGACTCGATCCTGCCCCTGGTCGCGGACAGGTGGGAGATGAGAGAGTCGACCATCCGGTGGGTCCGAGACACGGCAGTGGCCAGCCTGGTCAGGTCGGGCTGTGACCGGTAGTCTGCTACTGCCATCATACCTACAACAAACATGTAACATGTAACAAACATGTCGTACATCTGACCTCTCTGGGACATCTCATTAGTGGTGATTTCATCTAAGGTAGCTTAAGGTCAATTCCGTCCTCTCTGACATACATCTATGGAGACTAAAAAAATTTCAGTGTGGACTAAAAGTGGTCATTCTGAGACCAAGTTGAATGTGAAAATTGGGTAGAAATTATAAACTCTATGCCGGCCCCTTCGCTCTTGTTCCTTTATTGGACCAGTAATCCCCCAAATGTGTGAATGCCTAGTCTTCATTGTCATTGTCATATAGTCTGTTCATTTTCTAATTGGTTCAAAATCTAGTCCACTGATTTTTATCAGGTCTGTTTTCGTACCGGTCAAGGAAGAAAAATCGGTTTTGTACTGGTACACCGTACTGGTACCCACCCCTAGTTATTTTTATTTAAAGGATATCCTAAATAAACAAACCACAGGTTGCAGCGACTCCAGTGCAGAACTGTAAGAACCACCTGGTCCAGTCCTCCACCAGGAAACTCAACACTCCGGTGAGAGCGCCGACTGCCGCGTTCATCACAGCGAACCTCGCAACGCTCACACGCGTCTCCGCAACTTCCTCCCGACTCTTCGCCACGCCTTCCCGTAGATTTTCCACAGCGTCTTTGGCTACCTGCAACCGCTTGCCACACTCGTCGACTTTCAAAGACAACTTCTCTGTCTGTGCCAGGAACTTCTTGTATCCCTTTTCAGTCTCAATCTCCACCGAAAGACTCGCCACCTCCTCCAAGTGTTCTTGCAATGTTGGAAGAATGTCCCGGACTGCGGAGACAGAATCCTCAAGATTTCTCAAGTCCGTAGGGTCGATGACAACTTCTTGAGATAGCTCGGTAATCTTCCTGACTTTGAGAAGCAGCTTGTGAACTAGTTCTATCACCCCCTCCCAGTCCATCTGCTGTGCATGCCCAGGGTGTCTCTGGGAACGCTTTCTACTCTGTCTGTAGGTGACGAAGTTGGCAAGGTTGATGACATTCTGACTTCTGTTGATGAGAGCTTCGCGGGACTGCTGGACAAAACTCGGGTACCTGTCTGGATGCTCGGCGATGTCTAATGTCCTCTCGATGATGATACGCGCTGCTGTGACATACGGGCTGGGCACAAGGAGAGAAGACACCTTCAGGAACTCCTTAAAGATAGAGACCGTCTTGGAGAAGTTGTCTGTGCTTTTTGGATCCGGATGGCCCGTTGGTAATGCCTGATCAGTATCACCAATCTTCTCTTTCTGCACCTCTTCTTTCATGACTTATTTTAGATCTGAAAAATAAAATAGTACATGACTTATCTTTTAACCTCTTAAGATTTATCAGGCCACATCAATTTCATTCGTTCATTTTTTGATTTGCTACAGAAATATAATGGTAGGCAGATAAAAGAAAATTTAAAAAAAATGAAACAGGTATCGTGCAATAGACCAATGTTTGTTTAAAAAAATATGCTTTTTTTAGATAAAATGAAAACTGTAATAGCTAGGAAGACAAGGACTTTTTCCAATCGTTGTTACCAAAAAATGAGCATCTGGGGTGTATTCATATCCAAATATTTTTTTCTCAAATAGACTAGAATGAAGTTCAGGAATGAAAACAAATTAGTGTGGTTTAATTGATTCAAATTCATGTATTAATTGGAAAGTGCTACAGTACACTACAGAGACACACAGGCACATCTGTAAGCTGACTCAGGTCTGTTGCAAAGTTCTTTAAAAAATTTGCTCCCAGCCTTTTGTTTTTTGTTTTTTACTCGCCAAGAGGAGAGGGCCCATAAAGCAAGGAACCAGAAATTCAATATAAATTGCAGCAGCCCCATTCACATCATCAAAAGAATGACTTCTTTTATATGAGGTGAATCATTGGCAATAACTAAAACGACACAAACAATTTCTTCAGGGGAAATATTTAGAATACTACAGTAACTATATAAATAACTAAAAGATTGTCTAATCTATTAAATGTTTTTGAATATTTCAAAAACACAAATGGCAAACTGTGGCAGTAAGCCAGGATATCATTCATTACTTGCTAGCTCTGTGTCTGTCATGACCTATCTAGTAGAATTAAAGACAGCATGACTAACCTAACTGCATGCTGCTAAAGGTCGTTCTCTACTCTGGATAATAAGCCAAGATAATTAGGTGGTCCAACAGGTTTCTCCCTCCACCACACCTTAGTTCACCTGTGACCTTATTACAACAGACATAGTTGGGAGTACGCACCCACAAACGGTAAGGAAGTTCAACTTATTACCGCTTTATGATTGTAGAAATCTTAGTTTATCACGGAAATCTCACTAATTGCCTGTTCCCTATGGTAATTACTACTGAACTATTACTTCTGAGCCTTTAACAATTACAACTGTAGTACTGTAGCAGGTTTGGACACAATGAGGAAGTAAGATTTGTCAAAAATACACAGAGAAGTATTGGATCACAGCTGTTAACAAAAGATGATAGACTGTTTAAAATTATTCAATTTTCCGACAAATTGCTCTAAAAGCAAGCTTTGTCAATAATTTACGACTCTACATGCAAATGAAGTTTTTGAATACAGTGTATTTAATATGCACATGTAAGTCACTCTATGATTTAATCTCTGTGGCATAAGTATTCTTTTGTTTAAGTGGTCAAAATGGGAGGTGAGTAAATACATGCACATGTATTGAGTCATGGATGTTTTTGGGACACTCCTATTTTGGAAGTCTTTGAAATGACTACCTTTGAAGATAATTTTGAAATGGGAAGCTTTTGAAAACTTTTAGAGGTTGAATTCACTGTCAGGCCTTGTAGTACAGAACAACTGTCAATCAGCCAATCATACTGTAACATTTCTGTCTACAGTTTACAGATTACAGATTACTACCTTTCCAGTTATTACACTGTCTTATTTTTGCTTTTTTTCTCATTTTATTTAATAAATATGATATATTTGATACTTTAAGACTTTATGTCTCTTAATAAAATAATATCAAATATGAATATGTTACTATTTGAGTAGGATCATTTTTCATTACTAAAATGGGTTGGAAAATGAGTTAGATGAGTCCATGTCAGCCAAGATGGCCATACAATTGTACCCCTGGTTTATGTCATTTTGCCTGATGGTATACTAGACCACGGTCAAACTGTTCATGTGTCTGCAGTTCACAACTAAACAGAAAGATGTCGCAACTGTCTACTGTTCAAAGCAACAGAACAACAGCAAACGGAATCCAGCAGACCAGTACAAAAATGACCACAACAAAAAGTCCCACACCAGGTCTGATGGACTCTCCAACATCTAGGCCTACAACTGACCCTCCTGCTTCAGACACAAACTGGACTGCTATAGGTAAGTCTATCAGTAATCTTTTTAACCGGATTGTTCAAAGCAAGGTCCAACACTTCAAGGCAATGAACTGATACAAGTTGGAAATAATCATACAACTTCTTGCAGCAATGGATGACAAAGAGGGGTGGAGGAAACTAGTAATTTGGAGACTCTGAGCGAGCTCGCCGGAGTGAGTGAGTGAGTGAATTATACAAGAAGATTGAGGTGAACATTTGTTTTGAAGGGTCAGTTGTAGACAGGAGGGAAACAGTTGTCATCAAGAGAGTTCCAAAGTTTGGCAGTCTGGGGAAAGAAACTGTAACAGTTGCTGTTACAGTAGAAGGACTTTAAGATCGGTAGTCAAACAACATCATGGCAATGTGAGTTTTAGAAAAACCTATGGTGTGACACTGATACTAATTTGTCATGTGTGCACGATGTACATGTATAGGCATTGCTATCGGTATGAATCTTCTGGCCATTGCTATCATCACCGCGCTGGTGTGCTGGTGGAGAGCCAGAAAGAGGAAGAGGAGGGAGAGGGAAGCTGACGAAAGATCTATGGACGGTCTGGACCTGGGACCTCGAGACAATCCTGTCTTTCCAGCTGGGGTAATCAGTATTTCTGAAGTGATTATAGTTAGACAATATCAAATTTTTGACACAAGTATACAACAAGATAGCTGTCAAGTATATTATGAGATCTTAGTCGAGCAGAGTCATTCCAAAATGCATCGAAATGGCACATTAATATGATACACCAGGACTGTCTAAATACATTTTAACCCTTGCATAGTGCAGGTTAACTTGGAGTTGTGCAGTTATTTCTGATGTCTACTAGTCTAGTACAGTCAAACCTGTATTAGCGGCTACCTTTGCATTATGACTATGAGCGACCACCAGGCCATTGCCGTCACTTGGATATTTCCCATTGACCTACTAGTAAGCAATAAGAAATAGTCTATACCGGCCACCTGTCCAACGTGGCCACGACCACACGATTTCCGGTCCCGTAGATACAGAAATGCTGTTCTTGTAATGTGTTACATGTATATTTGTAGTTCATGCATCATATTGCTTCTTTAAATTTTTTTTTTGTGCCTGACATAAAGAAAGAAAAATAATCAATTCAATTGTCCAGCGTCAGACACGATCCCCCAGCCAGGACTATGTAAATGTGGACATTGACCGACCACAGACACGTCGAGGCCCCCGGAAGTCCATAGCGGGGGTAGCTGACGGGTGGGAGGTGCCGGAGGAGAACATCAAACTGATCCGGGAGCTGGGGAGTGGACAGTTCGGGAAAGTGTACAAAGGAGAGGCCTACGGGATAGACCGGCAAGAGCAGTGGAGGACAGTGGCCATCAAGACACTAAGAACAGGAGGTACAACATTTTGTATGTCTACATGTATCAACACACTGCAAGAAACATTGGTTTCACAGATATTTAAAAAAGGGTATTTAGACAAATCATACTACTATTTTGTGCAAGAACTGAATGTAATTTCCCACACAATACACTGGACTTATCCAAATTTTTGACTGTCCAACATTACTGCAGGCTTTTTCAAGAATTAAAAGCAATGTCTGGGTCTTCAATCTCTACAAAGACTGAAGACTGACAGGACTGTTGATCTACATTAATGTTGCACCTATAGACTCAACTGTAAAGTGACCAATGAGCAACAATAAACAGGCCAAAATGTACATGACTGTACACTGACAGTGCTTACTGTTTCCATGTAGTACTACTTTTGTATTGATCATGAATCGTAACCTTTAGTTATTACCTGGATGTGTAACCTTTATCAGCATCCTACAAATGTACATATAATTGCTACATTGTCAATTACCAAATGTTGGGCTCGATTCATGTTAGATGTCTCTAAATAACCTGTTTGTGTTTACTTGTCCAGACCAGAAAGCCCAGGAGGACTTTGTGAAGGAGCAGCGAGTGATGAGTAAACTTCACCACGGCCAGCTGGTCAGGATGCTGGGGTGTTGCACCGCATCAGGTACACAATCTAATGTTGTATGTTTGATCACTGTCCATTTACGTTACATGCTGTTACTTCACTCATAAATACCTTGGCCAAGAACTGGTTATTTTGGTTTGATTATTTGGTTTTGTATTCCTCATTTTGGATGGAGACGTAAAACCCGCTGCCCCATGTATGAGGGAACTTCAGGCTTACACCTCGATGTTAAAGCTCTGCATGTAAAAGAACCCAACACACTTATACAAAAGACTAGGGGTGACCCGGAGTGCTTGGCTAATACATGTGAGCTGTAGCAAAGCTGCATTGCACTACTGGCAAACACAAAAGTGTCATGCTTTGCTATCAGTCTGAGGCTTGGCTGCTTTACCTTTATCTTTTTACTATAATATTATCATCAGTTACAGGTTCAGGTCTGGTCGAGCTGAGTACGAGTAGAATGGAAAGGGACCTGAATTTTCCATCATTAATTTTACTAGACTAAGTAATTTAGCAATGCTACACTGTCGCATTTCCAATCCAGGGACTGGCCTGAAAAAGCTTTGTCAATGAGGAACAAAAAGTATGATACAAAAGGCAACAAAAATACAAAATACATTGCATACCAGAGCATAACTTGTGCATCTTTATCACAGTCACTTTTAATTACTCATTTTTGCAAAATGCCCGGCCAGGTTTTGGTTGGGAAATGTGACTTTAACATAAGGGGGGTAAGTCAGCCATCTGTGATTGACTACGTTGCTACAACCCCTATACAGATCCCCTGTTCCTCATCATGGAGTATATGGAAAACGGTGACCTCGGCAAGTTCCTCAGGAAGCACCATGATGATTTCCACGATGACGTGCCCTGCCCAGGGGACCACAGGAGTCAGTTTTGCCTCACCCCAAAACGACTGGCCTCATTTGCATATGATACAGCCAGGGGAATGGGCTACTTGGAGAGCCAAAAAGTAAGTCCTGCTAATTTCATGGGACTGTTTGCTAGAGCCTAAGCTTCATTCATTTGTGAGAAAGTTCACAGTAGTTCACAAAGACTAAAACTTGCTGGCTTAAATGTTTTACTACATGTAGCAAGAAGAAATTGTCACCTTACAACACAATATAAATTCAATTTGCTCTTTTACAAATTGTAACATGTCCCACAACAAAAGATTCTTCTGAGGAAATTTTTTTTTTCATTCTGTTCCCTATAAGACGTGATCATACTTCTCAGCTTACAAAGTTGCAACTTCTTGACATTCATTTCTGCCAAAAAGATGTTAAAAAACTTTCTAAATTTCTAGCAAGTTTCTTGTACAATGTAATAAGCCCTTTCACAGAGATCAGGATGCATGTGCAGCGACAGGAATTCTAGGTAATATGTCAGGGGTAAAGGCCCTCAATCAGTGGTCGAGACAAGGACTGTTTTAGTTTCAGGACCTTTACCTTTGACATATTACCTAGAATTCCTGTCGCCGCACATGCGTCCTGACCTCTGTGAAAGGGAATATTAATATCTCTCTGGAACATGATAGGACCCAAAACTGTTTTCTATGTTGATAACAGATTGTACATCGGGACCTGGCAGCCCGTAACATCCTGTTGAGTGAGGACTACATGTGCAAAGTCAGCGACTTTGGGCTCGCCCGAGCGATGTACGACGCTGAGTCATACATGATCCAGGATAAGGTTAGGCATCAGTTCAACTGTCAAACTTGGTCTCAACATTACTTATCAAGGGAATCATGGAGAAGAATGGTTGGTAACTGGAGGTGGCTGCCCCAGACATGAGTATTAGCTAGAAAGTATGGAAAGTAGACAATACTGTTTTGAAAAATGAAGGCGCTACATTATATGGCTGGAGGTGTTTGGCCAGTCAGGTTTGAATCATGAATATGTACAATGTACATGGTGTGTGTGTGTCTGTGTGTGGCATAATAGCAGACAATATAGACAGTAACCTATAGCTACAGAACTCCCTACAATGATTTGAATGTTAGAATCTAAACTAAACTTAGAAACCTAATAGAAATGGTTTGGCAGGTAGAAAAGCATTTTGTACTATTGGTCAAGTTTGAGAAAAGGATTTGATATCCTGTCTATACATATTGTTCAGAGTCAAAAGTTTAAGCTTCTACATGTATCTTACATATTAATATTATTAAGTAATAAACACCCAAACAACCCTCCGTTTCCACCCTGATCAGAGCCGACCCCTCCCAGTGTTCTGGATGTCTCTAGAGTCCCTGTATGAGGGAGAATTCACCACAAAGAGTGACGTGTGGGCATTTGGCATCGTGCTGTGGGAACTGGCAACACTAGGTAAGCTCAGTACATTCAGAAACAAGCTAATTTAGGGTTATTGTTACAGTACTAGTACTGTACCACTTAAATCTGGCCATACCTGTTTAACAGGAAATTGTGGGAAGAAACTGTGAACCATCTTATATTTGTTTTTTCTTGATTTGTGTACATTTTGTAATCATAAGATGTTCATCGTTTTGGCTAACTACCTGTAGATACTGTTCAGTTACTTACAAAAAAAAAACAGTGGATGCTGTTTGAAAAGTCTGTTCGACCATTAAAATTAGCTTACCCAGTTGCTGGAGTTACTTTTGCATCAAGTGTGGCTATCTGTCCTATATCTACAAGACATAATTACCTCCATGAAATGTCATGGAGGTTATATTTTACCCAGCGTTTGTCTGTCTGTCTGTGTGTGTGTGTGTAAACAAGATAACTCAAGAACGGCTGGATGGATTGGTTTCATACTTGGTGTGTTGGTAGGGTGTGATGAAAGCTGGAAATGATTAGATTTTGGGCCACCTAGTGGCTCCCCTTGGTACTGCAGCGTTTTGCTATCTCGGTGTTCTGAACATGCTATGGTCACGATTTTTAAGTATTAGATAGCTCTTGTATTCAGGAAAAAATGACATAAGTTTGGGCCCCCTAGTGTCTAGTTTTGGGATAGCAGGGGCATTTTTGTCAAAAACTTCTGAAGACGATAACTCAAGAAGGGAACAACGGATTTGCATGATTTTTGGTATGTAGGTACCTTAGACAATGTTGTACAAGGTAAGATACTAATTATGCAAAATAGGAATACATTTGCATAATTAACGAGAACATTCTATCATAGCAGTTTTTCCAATGTATCTCTTGTCCCGGACGTGATATGGTCGAAACATTTGGGTGGTAGATAGCTTTTAGCATCATGACAAAGTGGGGCAAGTTTCAACCTCCTAACATTTAATTGTGGAACTGCAGGGGCGTTTTTGTCAAGACACTCCAAAGAGGATAACTGCAGAAAGGAATGACGGATTGCCTGCATTTTAGGTATGCAGGTAGATTGGGCAAAGATGTTAATAACGATATGCATCTTATGCAAATGAGGGCCTAATTTGCATAATTAATGAGAAAACTGTATATTTCCATTGTTTGCAATAACAGGATTTCAATAAATGTAACACTTGTTAACTATGATAGGTGGAATATAAGCAGATACCAAATATCGTAATGAGGAATTTATTTGCATAATTTATGTAAAAATTGCAAAACCGCTTTATGATTAATAATGGGAATTTTATAATTATGACATGTGTACGTTAGTCAATGATGAACAACACCATGCATAAATTATGTTAATGTGTAATCAATTGCATGAAATTTACGAAAGCTCTAAATTTTCATGGAGGTATGAGGTCGCCGAACTCTAGTTTAGTCTTCATTTTTTCTGCTTGATATCATGTGCGACATTTTCAGGAGGACGGCCGTACCCTGGTATGGATGCCATGCAGGTGCAGCGTGAGCTGAGAAGAGGCTACCGCATGCCCAAACCTAGGAACTGTACCGAGGACATGTAAGACTTAACATAAAATTTGCCATCAGATCCAGCTACTCGTATTTACATCTAAGCAATTGAACTCCCTTCTTTTCTGCTAAAGTTAGTTCGTTACTTATTTTTTTGATTGGTTAGCTTGGTGTTCACAGATTCTAAGTAAAGAACAGAAAAATGAGAAATAGAGAGAGATGTATATTAGACAAAGATAAAAATAACAATTTAAAAGGAATCCAAAGACAACTCTATGTCTACTAAAAATTAGGAAAACATAAATACAGAGATGACTTCTGCAAGTTTCCATGGCCAATTACATAACACTCTTCTTCAGTATCACTAGAATAGACAGCTGTAGAGACTGAATTGCCTTTAAGATATTGCTAACTTTCATCAATGTATCAAGTCCTGTAAATTTGTTGTAATAGTTTGATTGCCATGACAGGTACCGTTTGATGAGGTGGTGTTGGGAAAGAAACCCCGACCGCCGCCCCACCTTCCGTCAGCTGGTCGGAGAGACACTCAAACTGAAACAAGACAAACCGAGGGTAAGTTATATATTCTTCTCTCTCCTCAAATCCTTTACACAGCACATTTCAGAGGATCCATTATCTCACTTTGGCTAATTGTATACATAGTACACATCATTTAAGAAATCTATAGTACATGAATAATACATACAACAGGGCTCAAAATACTGGGTGCATGTGCACCCAGGTGCACCCAAAATTGGAGCTGTGCACCCAATTATTTTCTGTGGCCTGTGCACCCAAATATTTTCTTACGTTTATATATGTAAAGATATCAAAGTATACTAGCTATAGTATACATCATATTCTTGACATCTTCGCATAAGAAAGATAATAAAAATGCCTGTCATGGTACTTGTTTAAGAATTTGATATTAGGTTATTACTTAAATTTAAGTGGTGCACCCAAAAATGTTTTGGTGCACCCAATTTTTTAAGCTGGGTGCGCCAGTGCACCTAATCCCAATAATGAATTTCGAGCCCTGTACAATATTTTAGTTGAGCTAAAGAAAAAAAAAATCAATTATTTGCACAATCTTTCTGTATACTGAATTCTGTGGTACCAATATATTGTATCAATTTATCCCCATTTGCACACTGCTAGGGTCTTTCTCTGTATATAATAAGAAAATAAGAAAAACAAAGAAAGACATTTTTGGTAGTGCACTCACTGGGCTACTAGTTTTGGCCAAGAGTACAGTTGTGATTTCTGAAACAGAGATGGGAGTATTAAGTACTTGCCCCTTCAAATGGTCAGTTAGAAAGACACACACACAGACACACACACACGCACACACACACACATACATACATACACACACACACAGACACACAAATGCACAGTCACACAAACGCACACATTAACATACACACAGACACACTATGTTACAATTTTAAACTTTATATTCATACACAAAATAAATACCAACAAGCTTTTGATCAGTGACCTCTGATCCTTATCAAATTGAAATTAATGGTTGGTAAGCACTTTATTGTGTGTAAGGATATAAACTTTAAAAATTGTACTGTCACAGATGAACTTACATTTGAATATATTGTACACACAAGCACATAAACAAACACTAATGTCATAAAGTACTACATATTAGCTAACAGTGATTTGTTTCCTATTCCTACAGCCCAGCGTCAGTGGCAGCACTGGTCACCAGGCTTTGGGAAGCCGAAGTAGTCAGTCTTCAGTCTCTTCTACAGGACGAAGGCAATCTGCTGACACTTCCCGACGAGAATCCAACATTGGACGTTTTGATGTGCTCTTGGAGTAAATGATGGCCATAATCATCACCAGATTGTATTCAGGATCATAATTAGGCAGTAAGGGGAAGGTTAAAGATAAAAAGAAGTATTATGGTCTCATTCCACAATTTCACCGTCCCATAGAAATATATTAGGTTAAAACACACAACTTCTATGCCTGCAAATCCAATTGAAAAACAGCATTTCTGGAGATGTTTTGCTTTCTATTGCAAGTGCACTAGTTTGTTAGGCACTGAAAAAAACACTCAACTATAGTTATTGGATTTCAAACTGTGAGTACCTGAGAGCCGCTCGAGGGCCTTTTGAGCAGAGAAAGGCCTGGCCGCAGCACTCAAAACAAAGGAACGTACACGTCCGCAAATTGCTGGCATTACAAAACTTTCCGGCATGATGGTAGCAGTAATATACAAGCTTTCATCTCAAAATCAAATCCTTCTGATTTCAAGTGGGGGCGATGAAAGGGAATCTATCATACACCTAAACACAAGCTTTTGATACCCAATCATTTTTTGGGGCACAGACTCTTGACGCGTCTTTGTGAGTGCACACTTGGAGTAATACAGGAATGAGACCTTAAACTACACTTCTAGAAGACTGTATATTGCTCTAATTTTAAGTTCCAACAAACCTTTGAGAAACAATTGATGTTGTTGTTTTTTTTACTTTATTTTACTTTATACTAGAGGAGACGTATCGCCTATACTGGAGCTTGTCAATGTGCCCTGGGGGGTAGAGCCCAGAGACACATGTATATAATTTATAAACATCAAATAAAATAAAAAGGAACGTTACAAGAAATAATAACCATTAATAATGAAAGCACCTACTCAATACAAACCATAGCAACTTAGGAATAACAAATGTATAATATTGTTTTACAATGTATAGGTAAATTAAGGATGTAAAATTAACACAATGTGACTTGAAAACATATTTATGAAAAAGAACTAGATGAAAAGGAAAATGAATTTTCATACCAATATGAAATACAACCCAAATGACTTAATGGATAAGTTCAAAAACAACATTGTGATATTCCCTTGTGCATATTGTTTTAAAAGTACTTGATGTACATGTACATGTAGGTGCTCTTAAATGTGAGTTCCATGTGATAGCTGACCTTGGTTTAACCATTTATCATAACACGGCATGTGATAAGTCCAGACGTAAGTGCCTCTGGAAAAAAGGTTGCGAGTTCGAAATCCAGTCATTGTCGCTCACCCAACATGCATGCCAATGAAAGGGTCACAGTCCTTATTAGGACCTGGCGCTATTATGGTCGACTGTTCATTGTATTAGAGCTAGGGGAATTTCCCCCGTGAATACTGTATAAAATGTCTGTCATCTACGTTGTATAACCAGTGAAAGATAAACATTTAGCTAAACTCGTGTGAGATTACTTGTCACCATGGTTACATGTAAGATATATTCCAATATTTGACTTTCACAGTTTTTCAAAAGTACTTGTTTTAGAACCTGACTGTGCTTGCATTTGGTTTTGAACTGGCTGCTATGGCATGTTCACTATCACATCATTGGCACTCATCATTGGACTACATTCTGACAAAAGAACTCTGATTCGGAATCTTAGAATGATTTTTTGGATTCTGCAATGTTCAATAACAGGAAAAGAGTGTTTGCTTAGCGAAAACATGTAAATGTGTTATATATGCAGTCATGTACATTTTACAAAATTTAATGTACTTGCAACTTACAGCAGTTATTGGTTTCAAAATATAATCAGGAAATGCTGTTTTTGGTGTAATACTGTCATTCTGTGGGTAGTTATATATTTCATTGTAGTCTAAGAATAACAATAACTTGACCTTACACCTGGGTATCATTTCAAAAGAACAGTACAATAGGAACAAAAAATGCATAGGATGGTTCCTGTCATTGTGATGATACTTAATAGCTGGATGATTCTACGCTTTTTGTGTATGAAAATAAGTTGTACATTTTGTATATGCTGGACCAAAAACACCAGAACTAAGCAATGTTACATGTATATATATGTATGGTACATATTTTCAAGGAGCTTGGTATTTTATAGGCTGAGACTATTGAAACTAGAAGAGAATTCGTTGTGTTGGAAAAAAAGTACCAAAGAATGTATGTAGTTTAATTTATTTTATTTTTTATTTATTGATCTTTAGGGTAGTCCCTTCAGTAGTAACTGATTTCCAAGGGAGCCCTATATACATGTTCGCACAACAACGGGTTATACCGCCCCTTACGGGGTGACACACCCGTCCGGGTGAATGATGTAGATCACCATGTGGCTGATACGAGACAGGTCGCCAGGCCTCCATCCGGGTGATTTGAAGTGAATCACCAACTTCCGACAGAAGGATTTGCACCAACGCACACCGCACCATCGCACGTGTGGGGGTTCTTTAACGTGCATGGGGTATGGCTCTCCCCATACACGGGACCTCGATTTAACGTCCTATCCGAGTGACGACTCATTTTTCACTTGAGTAAAGTGAGGAAAGTCCTGTAAAGTGCCTTTCCCAAGGGCACAAGACCGGCAACACGGCAGGCGGATTCGAACCGGCGACCTCTCGGTCACGGGCCAAATACACTACCACTGTGCTACGCGGCCCCACGAGGAGCAACAGTTTAACAGTAGTTAGATTGACCATGACATCTGTACATACATTTGATTTTAATGTGATCTGTTGGTTTTATCAATATATGTCTTACCTGTATGTCAATCTGAGTGATGTCACATCACTGATGTACAATACCCAGATCAGATATAACCTACCTAAGTGCATTGGGTCGTACAAAACTGAAACAGGATTCAACTGTTTTTATACTGTACCATAGTATGCGACTATGCGTAGTGTGAAAATCTCTTAAGTTTCCAAATCTTTAACATGCAGATCTAGATCTTTTGCCAAACCTAATTTTCCTTGTGCACGCACACTGTATTAGAATGTTAACGTTAATATAGAAAAGAACAACATTTTCAATCTCATTAAACTATCATCCTTGGTCATTTTTCTATCTACGTACAACCCTTCTCCTCTGTACGTTGTCTATACTGCTTTGAATTTGCAAACTTTATAGCAAGGACGTTACATCGTTGATGTAACGTCCTTGTTTATAGTAACCGTTACTTCTGTAACAAATTGTGATAGCAACACTGCCAAGTTGATTATGTAGATTAACTGACTACTTGAAATAGTTTGACAGTGCTGTAGACGGCTTGTTTAAAGATATACTGAGACACATAAACATAACCGTTACACATACAGACACATGCACACATACAGACAGGCATATATGATACAGACAAGCACACACACATACAGATGCACTGATGCACACAGTCATACAGATCAAGGACACACACACAGCCACACACGCTCACGATCACATAAACTTGTCGATGAAGCCAGGGAGGCCGGAGCGGAGGCACAGTGAAAGTAACGTAAAGCAGAACTTAGTTTTACTACGACAATTTCAAAAGCGTGATTAATATATTCCTTACCTCCACTGTGGTTGGAAAGTGTAGTCTTGTCCAGGACTTGTCTTCTTGACGACAAGCTGACTTCGCATTCCTCGACACCGGTGCCGGTGATGAACTATGAACTATCATACGGGAACATACCACTCAAACATGGGTCAAACTTTTAATGTGTCTCAGTGGTATGCATGAAGTAACTTCAACATATAGTATCAGCGTCAATAACTTTCCTTTCCTGCTGCTTTTGTTCTAATATCACAGTGTATTAGATTTTTTATGACAGAATGTGGAGGAAATCCTAGAAAGTAATACCCCTCTTTTTTGAATGTACTAGTCTAGTAACCTTTGGCCGCCCAAGATGGCTTCCTCTGGTAGTTGGTTCGACAGTTGCTCGGACATTCAGGGCGTTTTACTGGATATTTCTGGTGTTTTGTACGATAGTGGCGCGGAAGGGGGCGTGGCCATTCCTGGATCTGTGGAGGCCGTGAAAAAGTAGGCACTTGAACTCTCTTGTACTCTTTCTTGTATTTATGTAAAACCACCAGCAGGGGAACATGGTCCTAGAACAGACGACGCAGCTTCTGTATATGAATTCAACGTGATACGGTTGAAGTTTAGAGGAAAAAAATACGATATACAAAGTGTGCAGTACAAATATGTATTTTTAACTACAGAATTTGCTATTTTACATCATGGTCGCTATCATCCTCTCAGTTTTTTTTTTATTTCCCTCCAAACATAAAACCCCACTGATATTACATAAAATGGCACAAATTGTCTGAAGCTTTAGAAGTTGAAAGTCTGTAACGTTAGCAAATTGTCCTGGTTCAATTCAATGTTATGTATGGTATTGTATGATTGACTAATATATGTATATATTGAATTAGTTTTGAAAACCATGCTGACACATCTAGTTGTGAACCATTAATATTGTTTTAAATTATTCACATAACATTTACATTAATCTTGTATGAAGTTTATATTTCAAACTCATCACAGAACATGTCAACACACAATCAGACATTTTAAAAGTTTTTATTGTGCTGATTAAAAGTTAACAAATACAAGTGTGCTGAACAAATACAAATGTACTATCAGCCTCAAAATTTCAATTCAATGTTCACTCCTTAATACATAAACATCAAGATATCATTTTCTTGAAAACCTTTCCACAAACATTTCTAGATCTTAATATATCATATTGGACTTCAAACTCCAGTAATACTCTTTTCCAATTATACATGTACATTGGATCAGGCCCATCTATTTAGTACAGAAAGCTGAAATCAAACTATAACGTTGCAACCTTAAACCAAAACAAATCTTAAGTCTTCACAATACAAAAGGATTAATTATCAGGTTTGCAAATGGTTAGATGCTTCACACAGCATCCACTATATCCTTAAATTTTCCCTGTCTGAAAACAATCTGAAGTCCAACAAGTATTTAACCACAACTATGAATTGATATCAATAAAACTATGAAATGATGTAAAATGTCTAGTATTTTTGAAGTCACAAACTGAAAATTAGTACAATTGTATTAACATTGTTATTGCATATTGAAAACAGGAGACATTACAGATACAACAATAAGTTGAAACCATATACAACTGATAACTCAATTATTAATGCATTGGATTTACTCCAGAGAATGTTTTAATGAATCAGTTGTTAGCAATCTTCGTAGCAAATTCCAAGTAGAGTTCTAGAAACACTTTGTCGTATGATTTCATCTTAAATATAATCACCTATGAATAACATCAAGATCAAATGCAGTATCCATGTCACAGTAAGTTAGTACTTAAGCAAAAATCATCAGAAAAGGATATTGGTTGTCTTAAAGTTTTTTCTTAATTTTTTTTAAACATTGCAATTGTGAACATTTTATTACATTAAATGTACAACAATTCATGTTCTAAGTAAGCATACTACTAGTAAGTTGATATGAAAAATGGTGACACAGCAATTATTTTTGTTTTCAATTCATTAAATCGAGAAATATCTTTTCCAACAAAAATGCACCTGACAGCATAATGTACATGCCAAATGCTATGCCTTCTTAGAAATTGAATCCTTCAGATTTCTGTCATTTAGAATGTTCTGAAGATGTTGTCATGAGAATCAAAATTACCATACAATTTTTAAAATCAATGACATACATTAAAATCTGCTAATTACCACCTATGGTCTATGTTGTTGCTACTAGTATTTGGTATTTGTCCTATTGCTAAAGCAATGACATACAGAATGTTTAATTGTAAACTGTGAACTACATGCACTTTTTAAGTATAGCACATTCAATGTTTTTATCATTTGACAGTATGTGTAATGAGCAACTAACAAAGTACACAAAATGTATATACAAACTTATCATTAACTTTTCTGTGTACTTTTAACAACACTTGTGCTTGGAGTTCAGTCTGTATCCCAGGATACCACAATCATATGCATGTACATGACTTAAGGCAGTAAGGCAGTTACATGTATTTTGTGAGGTTTGAGAGACCCAGCTAAGTAATCTGATTACAACATTGCCTTAAGATTATTTTTTCCTTTTTTTCTTTTGTACCAATGATCTTGGAAGGATATCCCTTCAGCTACCAACTTCAACCTCTCTCTTTTGGTAAATTTTAGGGGAAAATAAAACATCATTTTAATTTTTGAAAAATTGCAAAAAAAAATTACTAAGTTAAACCCTATAACAGAAAATGACTCAACCTCACCTACAACTTTACAGATCTTACTAATCAATAGGTTTTGGGTGATGTTTCCCCATAGTTGTACAGATGATGGCACTGATCAGAGACAGTTGTGCTGGAGCCATAATGTGGGTTTGTACCTGAGGATTTACTGCAAGACTGATAAACACCTGACATTGTTAACCTGGTTGTCACAGTAGCTGTGCTGCTTGTGGTTGGGAAAACATTAGAGTCTGGAACTGTAGGGCCTGTTGGGGTTGTATCTGCTGCTGATCTGGAGCCATGTTGTGGGTTTACCATGGATTTTGTGATAAACTGGCACTCAGCCAATGCTGTCTGATTTTGGGTGGTTGTTACAGCAGCAGCTGCTGCATTATTGTTGGCGGTTGGGAAAACTGTAGAGCCTGTGATTTGGGACATATTATGCAAAACAGCAGATCTTGAGTCATATTGTGGGTTTATCAAGGATTTTGTGATAACCTTGGACTCCCCTAGTGCTGCCTGACCAAGGCTGGATGTTACAGTAGCTGCTGTGGTGTTTGTGAGTGTGCAGTCATCGGACTCTGGGTCTGTGGCAGCTACAGGTATAGGGCCTTTTGGGGTCATGTTCACATCTTCATTTAGACCATTTGAGACAGCCGTCCCTGACTCATACTGTGGGTTTCTGACAAGGGATTTAACTGCAGCCATGGGTGAAGCCAATGGTGTCTGATCATGGCTACATTTAGTTGTCACATTTGATGTGTTGCTTGTGGTGTTTGAAACAACACTGGGGTCTGGATATGGAGGGAGATTCTTGGCCCTCCTTTTGGACCAAATCACAAAGACGATGGCACCAAAGAGGACAGCACTGGCTCCTGTACCACACACAGACCGAACAAGAACAGGCAGGAAGAATTTAGGAGCAGACTCCTTAAAACTCACCGTGCTTTCTGGATGGTCTGAGGTGTGGGGGATAGTAAGAGGTGAAGTTGACTGTTCTATACCAGATGTAAGAGTTGTGAGCTTGTCCACTTGGAATTCTACAGACAGTGTGGCAAATGTGGAGCCAACAGGACTTGCTGCAACACAGACGTACAGACCAGCATCTGCTGCAGTTATGTTTATGGTCATGGTACCATTGGCATTCACCGTCTCTCTCCCTCCTGACTCAACAGTTTTGTTCAATCCAGATGGGAGAATGACTGTGATGTCTGGTGTGGGGATTCCTGAAGCCTCACAGACCAAACTCACTTCCTCTGTTGGCGTGTTACGTTTGTTTCTCTCAAATCTCACAATGTTTGGTTCTTCCTGATCACAGTACATCAGATCTATAAGACTTATATCTTTAAGCTTTTGTCCAGAGATTTTGTCAGGCTGGGAACAAATGATCTGGTTTTCAAATGTATACGATC
Organism: Branchiostoma floridae; assembly: GCF_000003815.2. Classification (NCBI taxonomy): domain Eukaryota; kingdom Metazoa; phylum Chordata; class Leptocardii; order Amphioxiformes; family Branchiostomatidae; genus Branchiostoma; species Branchiostoma floridae. The sequence continues at coordinate 22,971,215 of NC_049982.1, forward strand.
CAGTCATCTGTACCCTAAAGGGAAACATCCTACAGTCACAATGCCAGGGGTTGTTGCCAATGTAAACAACAGAGATTGATGCCAGCATCTTATGGGCCATCATGGGAAGTATTTCCATTTGGTTTTTAGAAAGGTAGAGTTTAGAAATGTGTCGAACTTTTGAGAGCTCTTCAATGGGAAACACTTTGATGTTGTTGTCCAGCAAGTCAATGTGAGACAGACTTTTCAGGTCTGTGAAAGTTCCAGCCTGAATGTCTGTGATGCCGTTCAATACTAGCCCAAGTTTTTCCAACTTACCCAACCCTGTAAACATTCCAGCTCTGAGACTTGACAAATTCATGTTCATATTCAAGTCTAAAAAATTGAGTTCTGAAGTTTGATTAAAAGTTCCATCCTGAATGTTGCTGATAACATTATTGCTCAGGATAAGTCTGCGCAAATTTCCTAACCCTGCAAACATGCCAGATCTAAGCCTTGTTAGCTTGTTCTGATACAGGATCAACCTTGTTAGCTTCAATGTTGTATTAAAAGTTCCTGCCTGAATATCATTGATTTCATTGCCATGACACCACAGTTCTTGCAAATTTACCAATCCTGTAAATATGTCAGATCTGAGCCTTGTTAGCTTGTTCTGATACAGGATCAACATTGTTAGCTTCAATGTTGTATTAAAAGTTCCTGCCTGAATATCATTGATTTCATTGCAATGACACCACAGTTCTTGCAAATTTACCAAACCTGTAAACATGTCAGATCTGAGCCTTGTTAGCTTGTTCTTGTATAGGTACAACATTTTAAGTTTCTGCATTGTACCAAAAGTTCCTGCCTGGATATTGTTAATGCTGTTACAGCACAGATGAAGTTGGTGCAGGTTTTCTAACCCTGTAAACGTGTTTTTTTTAAGGATTGTAAGGTGGTTTCTGTTAAGACATAATAGTATCAAGATTGACAAGGAACTGAATGAGTGGTCATTGATTGTAGAGATATGATTAGTTGTCAAATCTAAAACTTTCAAGTTTTTGTATTTTGAGAAGTCAGACTGATCCAAAGTTGTAATCAGGTTATCTTTCAAGAACAAGTCCCTGATGTATGGATAAAGGTTTTGTGGAATGCTAGAGATATTCATACTGTTACAGCTGCAGAAAGGTGCTGGTGGGCAGCTGCAGGAAGCTTCTGTTGGCCCGCGCACCAGGATGACCAGAAGAAATATCAGCATACATGCTAGCTTTGTCTCCATGATCCAGTCTCTGTACAGGTGTAAAATTTATGACCAATATAGTTATGATATAATGCTATTACTTGTACCATTAAAGTAGCAAAATAGAAAAATATAACTACGTAGATAAAATGTGAAATTGTTTACGAGTATGTGGCTACGTCAGTGTTTATGTTGCTATCTATTATAACAGCATTGTTCAGAGTACAATTATGTGTATTTATCAATTCTATGCTATTCATTACAAATACTAGCTTTTTGAATAATCACAGGGAAGGACTCAATTTTGTGGGGTGTTGTGAAAAATTGTGAAATAAAAAAAGATATTTCAAAATAAGGCACAAATATTCGTGGAAAAAAACATGTACAAGAAAAGCAAAAATGTGAAGGCCTGACGATAAGTGTAAGATGGCTGTTCACTTAATTCAGTCCGTTTTACTGCAATGTTTAACAGGCTGCAATATTGTTCTAGTATATCCATGTACTAGAATTATGAATAAACCATTCTATTATATTTAGTACAATTGATAATAGAAACAAATTGGACAATTCATTTAACTATGGGGATCTTTATGGGCATCTAATTGAATTTAGCTTTTAATTACAAAAACACTTTGACAGATTTCTTAGTGTAGTGCACTAGACTAAAATGTGCTGTTATGTTATTCTGTGACGGCTCTATCATCAGTTATTACATGACATATTATTTTTTGTCACATATCCCTTAGTACCAATCATTTGTCCAACCAACCAATTGCAAATTGTTACCGCTTGCCAACGACTCTCCTTAACACTGTTACCATGTTGAATAGGGAACAGAAAACAAACTAACCCAAGGCTTCTATAACTAAGTTAATAAAACTTAGAGATAAAAGGGAAATTTGTTCCTTAGTTTTCTAAAGAATTTTATGACTGCATGACTTTTAAATCTGGCTGCATCCATGTTTGGGCTTAGCTGACTAAAACCACATTGATTGTGTAAGACTTGTATGTTAAATCTAGCTTAATAAAAATTTGAGACACAATTGGTATCGAATGTATGTATGACTCAGCAAAGTTTCACGTTTTGCTAACCTGACTTTGGAGGATGCTTTAAGCACAAAAAAGTTAAATGTATGTACCTGTTACATGTAGCTGAAAGTTACGTATGGACGAATTAAGTGTGGTCGTGTGGCATAACTGCAGGGTGTTTAGTCCAGAACCCAAAGGTACTGGGTTCAAATCCTGTCATGCTACGGTAACCAATCTTTTGCCGTTGGAGAAGGCACTTTACATGACTTTCCTTATCACTCCACCCAGGCATAGATATAGAATACAACACGGTGTATTCCGTATCTCCCGAGGTACCAGCCCGACCGCGGGAAGGATCACCCGACGGCTGATGACCGGAGGGTGATCCGACCAGCGGGAGGTCTGGGACCGAGGGTGATGCGGAATACACCGTGTTGTATTTTATTTATGTCATACCCACCTGGGAAAACACATATTTCGATGCAAAATGCACCAGAACTGTTGAGAATATGTTGTGTCCTCGAACAAAAGATTATAACAACAGCAATTCTACCGTCCGAATCCAGTATTCAAATTTTTAACCGTGCCATATTCGGCCCGTTCAAAATCGTACGATTTACTTGAAGGAAGCCTGACAATGTGTGATACATCTTAGAAGCCATGTGATACGGAAAGTCATCACACGGTCCAGAAAACCCGTATCAATCGTTTTTGCATCACAGGTATGACATGAAAATGGTTACCTGACTTGGGTTGAGGGTTGGGCTCTGACTCCCAATACTGTGCAATAGACGGTGGAGTTTCCTGTTCAGATAATGGTACTTTATGGAAGACTTACCTTCAAAATCTACCCAGAGAAGAATTGTTCTTGCCCGGACGTTGTGAAGGAGAGCTGTTGTTTGTGTGCTTGTGCCAAGACCTACACCTGTACGGTATGGGAAAAACAGTTTGTCTAACCCCTACTTGTATGCCATAGGTTGTTTTTAACATACTTGATTGTCTGGTCCGTTAATTGTCGAGGGGGTTTTATTGAAACGCCTTTATTACTCCTTGATTCATGTTGAGATTGACAAGCTCAACCTTTCTTTGAGAAAACAACCTGAAACAATATAATCTTATTTAATAGCTCATTTTCTTTCAAATGTTATTTCAAATTAGTGAATGTAGCATTGGGTAGCTTTACATGACGTTAAGTCATCTGGTTTCACTCTTTTGAACTTAGAAACCTCTGATGATTACATTTGAATTTCCAAGGAGAGCGATATATAATTGTCTAAGCATTCTCAAAAGTTGATTCTGAATGTAGGCATTTCATACTTAAAATTATTATAGAAGTTAATGAAAGAAACTTGCCATTAGACTTAGAGACTGTCCCCAGGAAAACACCAGATGCATTTTACAAGATAAATCAAATTGTATGAGTAACAAATATACAATATAAGTACCTTGCTGGGTGACTTTCATAAGCCTCCTCAAAACTTAGAAAATAAATTTTGGGTGCATCACATACAATAAAGTAAAATATCAGAAAAACCTAATTTTGATGAACCCAAATTCAAATTCTAAAACAAGTACTGCGACCAACATTTTATCATCTTTCTAATGCTTAGGTGTCAAGAATATGGTGTATACTTAATATACTTTGATATCTTTACACATATATGTAAACCTACGAAAATGCTCAGCTCCAATTTTGGGTGCACCAAGGTGTACATGCACCCGGTATTTCGAGCCCTGAGACAGTGATGTGTAAGGTTTCTAGGTTTGTCCACACTGATGCTAGGTCACCCATTTCAGAATCGTGTTTTCACCTTCATAGCAAGGCTCATAGTAATTTAGGTGCGTAATATAAGATCTAATGACATCTGAAACCTTCATGCCAAAGGTGTTTTGAAAATTAGCCTAATGTAAAAAGCATCTTTGTTCAACATTTTTGTTTTACAATGTATAAAAACTATGCTTATGAATATTTGGTCTGAAATACCCCATATCTGAAATATAATTTTGCTCTGGAATATATTTCGTCTAAAATACAAATCCTGTAGCTACATATTTGGACTGAAACACAACTTTGTTCAATCTGATATATGTTTGGTCTGTAATATATTTTTGTTCTGTAATGTATTTTATTTTGTTCTGAAATATATATTGTTTGGTCTGAAATATATCTTTGGTCTAGAAATATGTCTTTGGTTTGAAATTTATCTTTGTTATGAAACATACCTGAAGTATATCTTTGATCTGACACTTATCTTCGGTCATATGTCCAGATTGAAACAGTCGGGGCTGAGTGTTCGGTTCTGCACCAATGAGACACAGTGCACCCGAGACCATCTGGTCACCAAGCTGTGTGGGCTGGGCTTCCCGGTACAGCGGGAGGAGGTGTTCGCTCCAGCTCCTGCAGCGTGCATCGTTCTGAGGGACAGGAACCTCCGACCCCACCTCCTCATCCATCCAGGTTAAACATGCCTCAAGAAATACCTCTAAATATTACCTTTACCAATGCTAGAAGGTTAATATGTGTTTTTGGTGTGTCTGTCTGTCTCTCTGTGTGTGTTAACGGCATGACTCATGAAGCCATGGATGGATCCTGATGATATTTCTAACGTTGGCCAGGGTCGGGAAAACAAACTTTTAAGGATAAGTCTGCTAATGGGACCCCTAGCAACTGCACTACAGCAGAACTAAGTCTTCCGTTTTTTATATCTTGAAAGTCTCTGTAATGCTTTGGTCGTGAGTGGTAGATAGCTCTTGTTATGGGCGCTGTAGCTTCCCACTAACAACTTTATAATGAATGTTTTCATACCAGCCAACACTAACTAACAAAAGGTACTCCTCTACCCTACTGCAGATTGTCGACCTGAGTTTGAGGGAGTGGACTGCTCCAGCCCCAACTGTGTCCTGATCGGAGATGCAACTGATGAATTTTCCTATAAAAATCTCAACGAAGCCTTTAGAGTTCTGGTGGGGTTGCAGGATCCTATTTTAATATCTATGGGAAAAGGGTGAGTGATCTATCATTTTAGCAACAAAAGCTGTTGCATTTGCACTGTTTGAATTTGTATGTAATCTAAGATTTGAGGTGTTACCTTTCGACACAGGCATATCTAAGGATTGAAATCTTTGACCTCGGCATTTAGTTACATATCATGTATATGGTACAATGTTTATATTGATGCTAGGAAGGCCACATTTTCCTGAAAATGCAGGATGTCTCCCTCCCAGTAGTTTGCCTTTTGTCAAGCTACTTGCATGCAATGCTACACCATTAGGCCTCGCTGCAACTTGATTCAGTCATCGAATTGCTGAGACTAAAAATGTTTTGTGAATCTTTTTGGTGTACAATTGAATATGTGCAATTTTTGGTGACAAAATCAGTTTCTTCTTGTTCATTTTTTGATACAGAATAATAATATAAGGAAAGGTAGAGTCACATCACAAGTATATGACCTGCATAAGCACACAATACAATACCATTTGGCTTACTCCTGAGGGGTCGCCAAAAATTAACATAATCTATACATTCAACTGAATTCATACACGTGTTATGTTATAATTTATTATGTGTATTTATTAGTAGATGATTGCTTTTACTGTTGTAAGCTGAAAGTACTTGCTGTACTGTAATACCATTTAAATCCTTGTATGAACCTCGCAATTCAGCCTTTTAGGCTGCAATGATTTTCGTTTTCAATAAAAGTTGGAAACTTGGAGTGTAAATCAAATTAGATTTTCATGATCAATGAACTGCAGTTAAGCAAGGTATACTAGAAACTCTAAGTAGCTTATGGTGGCATGAGATCTAGGAACCCTTGTATTATTTCTAAACATTAAGTATTAAATGCCCACGGATGATACCAAGTTCAGCTCAAGATCTGTTCTTACAGCCGATATTATAAAGAAACAGATGGCTTGACTTTGGACGTTGGTGTTTACATGAAAGCTTTGGAGGTGAGTACCAAATTGCTAATATCCATTGCTTTTATTGTATGGTCACACGCCAGTAACATATTGCTGTAATTTTGAAAAAAGACTTTTATCACAATGTCATAAGAATGAAGAAAATACTCATTAATTGTCATGAATCTGTCCAAAAAGAAGCATATTATAGAATCTGATATAATTGCAAAATACTATATCATACTTGCTTCGTCCTAATAATAGCATAATAGTCTTCAAACAAAATAATAAGTGGACTGAATAAATGAATGGTTTATACTGATCATTGTGATCAGCTATGAAAAGTGCGTTGCAGTGACAGGGCTGAATTGGATGTTTTTTTTATAAATTAGACTTGAACGTCTTAGGCACTTTTACCATCTTAAAAATAAAATCTTTGCACAAAAAATATCACAAATGAAATCAAACCAGTTAAAACAGATATGCTTGGGTTTACAGCAGTATGCATGCAGTCAGCATTAACCCTATAAAACACTTTAAGGTTTGAACAAAGAAACAAAGATCTCCATGGTGGGAAACTGGGTATTGTTTACAAGGTGCAGCAAAGATAATGTGATCTCCTACATGTATACATCTGTGGCAAATTTGCTGAGCAAAATACAAGATGTTTCCAGTTTCTGTGGATTTCTAAGAAAGATCAATCAGAGTCCACATGTGGTCAACATGCGCTCTGTTCTGTTTGTGCTCCAGTATGCCTGTGATGTGGAGGCAGAGGTGGTGGGGAAGCCGGCCAAGGCCTTCTTCTTAGCAGCCCTTCAGGACATGGGGGTCCAACCTCAACATGTAGGTACCACTTTCCCTGTAGGGACTGCTATTTGCCACCACAAGCCAAATTCAAGTAAGGACAGTATCATCAAAGTTTGTCATACATTATGTTATTATTGGAGTTATACTTAAATTGGGAATGTTACACCCAACTCCGATAAGTCTTTCAATAGAGCAAGAGAACAGTGAGTTTTGTACCTCCAACATTATAGAAGGTAACGTTAAAGTGTATGAAATGATAGAAATATTTTTTCATAAGGCCACAGCAAATAAATTTTATGGATGACATCCTCTGCAGACTGTAAAAATAGTGTGATGGGGCGAAAAGGAAACAAGATGGGTTAAAAAAACAAAATGGCTACATTTTCAAAAATGGGCACCATAAAGTTGTGATGACTGTTGTAAAAATAATTAAAGGGACAAAACATGGTATCAGAGCCAACAAGGCATTCATTCCTGTATTACTACTGGTGTTGTAAAAGTGACACTAGTGTGGTAGACTGGCATCACTGACAAAGTTGGCAACCACACTCATAGCTTCCATATTGGTGTCACTTTTACAACTATCCAGTAAGTTTCATTTCTACAACTACAGTCCTGGGTACCTCGCAAGTGTCACTTCTACTAGTACAATTATTAGGCTACATTACAATATATTTGCTCATTTTGGTACTTTATCGTCATGTTGACCATCCCTGCAGAAGAAAAAAATTCTTGTTTTTTCTGAAATCAGGCGAAAATTAATGCGTGCGCTGATGTCATCCATAAAATTTACTTGCTGTGGTCTAATGTAGAAAGTATATTGCCTGCCTTAAGTCCTATTGAGATGTACTTCATCATATTATTCCGTCCCAATACTGCAGCCAGTCCACGGCCTTTGTTTGCCTCTAGCAGGTCCCAATTGGAGGTGTTGGGGCCCAATACGCAGTCCCATGTAACATGTCTGATAGTTTGGGGAAGGTGGCTGCAATGACACTCAGCTGGGTTCACCCATCCCCCTTGAGTTGCACTGAAAAATTTGTATTACGCAATTGCATCTTGACAAACCAACTATTATAATAGCTAAACCCATACAATACTACATGATTGTTCCTCATTGCCCAAAAGCAAGAAATAGCCCAACCTATATGCTAGAATATGAGTATGTTCATAAACATGTCTTTGTTTTGCCCTGTACTTAGTTCAGGTTGACAAAATATACAATAAAGGAATTTATTCAAAACACTACATGGAACTGCATATGAATTTTTATATCAGGAGTTCTATTTCACTCCAGTACTGTTTATTCTTCAGGCCCTGATGGTAGGAGACGATGTGATGAATGATATTGGTGGTGCCCAGAGTGTGGGGATGAGGGGCCTACAAGTTAGGACAGGGAAATACAGGTACGAGGGGCGTTCCAGAAGTAATCCACCTGACCCACTTCCAGTTGTCTGATCTAGATGAAATTTTGCATTTGTAATGATTCATATCTCTATGGGTTATGTTGCAAAAAACAGCTCTGAACTAATTTTGGTTTTTGATTTAAAGGTGTTTGAACTGAGTCAGGTGTGAAATGGACCAGGTGTGAAATGGAGCCAGTTGAGTGTTGCGCAGTGATCCGGTTTTTGTATTTGAAAGGACGCATACCAAATGAGACTTTTGATGAAATAAAAGAAACTTATGGTGATGATTCCCCATCATATGACCTTGTAAAACGCTGGCATTGTGAATTCAAACATGGCCGGAAGTCTGTGGAAACAGCTCCCAGACCTGGTCGTCCCTCTTCTGCCATTGATGAGGCATCTGTTGCAGGACCAACCTGGGGCGTCCTACAAAAACGGTGTACAGAGCTGCATCAAACGATGGTAGAAATGCATAACTCTGGGTGATTCCTATGAAGAGAAAGACTAATAACTGCACCAAGTTTCATTAATCTCCTCCTTTGGGAAATGGGTCAGGTGGATTACTTCTTGAACGCCCCTCGTAGGACAGCAATTACAGGTGTGTACAGTCACAAATTGGTCATAAAACACATGGTGTTAGTATTGGTACCAAGGACAGGACTGTTTGTGCTCCAATAGTGTTAGTGATTAGTACCAAGGACAGGGATGTTGGTTACCCCTTACCGTCAGCAATAAGTACATGTAGTTACACCTTGTAATTAGTGTATATCGGGGCGAAAAAAAAGAAGAAAAAATTTGCAAAAAGTCTTGGGTGAACATATATAACACAAAAACAAGGTTAGTAGTCAAGTTTTCAGCTTTTCATGGCATGATTTATCCAGTGAATCTCTTTCTTTGATTTGATACCACCGTTCTGATCATGTGACTGCAAAGAAGCTCTCTGATTGATTTATCAGCAGTATGTGCCCCTGGAATGTTTTTTATAGCAAAGCCTATATTATTTTTCTTGGGACTAAATTTTTTCGGGAAAATCCGGAAAGCAACAAATTAAATTGGTGTGGCCTAAGTACATGTAGTTAGCCCTTAGTGTAAGTGACCAGTGCCAAGGACAGGGATGTTTATTTACCACATTGTTAATTATCAGTACCATTGACAGGGATGTTGGATACCCCTTACTGTTAGCAATAAGTGCATGTAGTTACACCTTAGTGTTAGTGATCAGTACCAAGGACAGGGATGTTGGTTATCCATTAGTGTTAGTGATCAGTACCAAGGACAGGAATGTTGGTTATCCATTAGTGCTATAATCAGTACCAAGGACAGGAATGTTGGTTATCCATTAGTGTTAGTGATCAGTACCAAGGACAGGAATGTTGGTTATCCATTAGTGTTAGTGATCAGTACCAAGGACAGGAATGTTGGTTATCCATTAGTGTTAGTGATCAGTACCAAGGACAGGAATGTTGGCTATCCATTAGTGTTAGTGATCAGTACCAAGAACAGGAATGTTGGTTATCCATTAGTGTTAGTGATCAGTACCAAGGACAGGAATGTTGGTTATCCATTAGTGTTAGTGATCAGTACCAAGGACAGGAATGTTGGCTATCCATTAGTGTTAGTGATCAGTACCAAGAACAGGAATGTTGGTTATCCATTAGTGTTAGTGATCAGTACCAAGAACAGGAATGTTGGTTATCCATTAGTGTTAGTGATCAGTACCAAGGACAGGAATGTTGGTTATCCATTAGTGTTAGTGATCAGTACCAAGGACAGATGTTGGTCATCCCTTAGTGCCAGTGATCAGTACCAAGGACAGATGTTGGTCATCCCTTAGTGCCAGTGATCAGTACCAAGGACAGATGTTGGTCATCCCTTAGTGCCAGTGTCAGTGATCAGTACCAAGGACAGATGTTGGTCATCCCTTAGTGCCAGTGATCAGTACCAAGGACAGATGTTGGTTATCTTTCATTGTGATCAGCACCAAGGACAGGGATGTTCAACTGGTTATCCCTTTGAGTCAGTGATTAGTACCAAGCACAGATGTTGGTTACAAATTAGTGTTAGTGATCAGTGCCTTGGACAGGAATGTTGGTTATCCATTACTGTAACTGACCAGTATGAAGGACAGGATAGTCAGAACGGCAGACCAAACGTGCATCCCTTTAAAGGAACAGAATAATGATGCATTCCGTGATATTGTTAAAAACTTTTATTTTGCAGACCTGAAGATGAGCACCACCCCAGTGTTCATCCCGATGGTTTTGTGGATAACCTGAAGCAGGCTGTGGATCTCCTGCTGCAGCACAGGGGACAGTAGCCTGGCTGTGGATCTCCTGCTGCAGCACAGGGGACAGTAGCCTGGCTGTGGATCTCCTGCTGCAGCACAGGGGACAGTAGCCTGGCTGTGGATCTCCTGCTGCAGCACAGAGGACAGTAGCCTGGCTGTGGATCTCCTGCTGCAGCACAGGGGACAGTAGCCTGGCTGTGGATCTCCTGCTGCAGCACAGGGGACAGTAGCCTGGCTGTGGATCTCCTGCTGCAGCACAGGGGACAGTAGCCTGGCTGTGGATCTCCTGCTGCAGCACAGGGGACAGTAGCCTGGCTGTGGATCTCCTGCTGCAGCACAGGGGACAGTAGCCTGGCTGTGGATCTCCTGCTGCAGCACAGGGGACAGTAGCCTGGCTGTGGATCTCCTGCTGCAGCACAGGGGACAGTAGCCTGGCTGTACAGCTGACAGCAGTTAGCCAGCCTACAGCTACAGGCCTGGGGTCTTGGCTGGGCATTGCTAACGAAGTGTTGTCCACATCTGGGGCAGGCTTGCTGGTGGCTGACAAGGCCGATATAGAAAGGTTCGCCCTGGGTTAATGATGTCAATAACTTTTTACTCTTTATGCCCTATCTGTCATGGATTACTGTGTTATATTTATTGAAGTCCAGTTATTGAAAACAATGGAATTATAGAATTTCTGATTAATTTTGCAAATGAAGTCCTTATTTGCATATCTTGTATCTACTTGTGTACATCTTTGCCTAAGCTACCTGCATCCCCCCAATGATGGAAATCTGCTGTTTCTTTATTCAGTTGTTCAGTTCTTCAGAATGTTTTGACAAATACACGCTTGCAGTTGCAAAATCAGTCTTTCATGAATTAACCTCTTCGAAACATTTTTCCAAAATGCTGCCGCAATTTCAGAACTAGCAGCTAGGGGGAGCAATCTTATGTAATTTCTTTCTATCTAATGCCCCAAAATGGCCATAGCATGTCCAGAGGACAAGGTATAAAGCCCGGATTTTTTTCTGCAGTGCCTATGGAAGTTGCTGGGGACCCAAAATCTTATTATTTCCAGTTTATGTCACACTTTTATTTGCACTCCAAATATGAAGCCAATCCATTCAGCCATCTTGAGTTATCTTGTTCACCACCGCATACACAAGCACAGAAACACACACAAACGCTGCATAAAA